>NC_069503.1:293834972-294077472 GCF_027579735.1 Bombina bombina | reverse complement strand
AGCGCTGATCCTGATAGGCTGAGTGAGCTAGCTCCATCATGGAGGCGGTTTTGAGAACCGCTTCCATTAGAGCTTGTATGGGGGCCCGGCAAAACACCACTGGGTGGCGCTAAAGTGGAATTATATTCAGATGATGTTGCGCAATTTATGGAGAGCAGCGGATCGGCTCACTGCCTCCTAATTGCGCAACATGAATGCTGAATTTAATTCAGCAGCGCATGCGCAGTAGCAAATATCAAAATAAAGATGATGACATCATGTGGGTGATCGCCGGGGGTGGGGGGGGGTGTACCCTTGGGGGTGGGGGTGTCCCAAAAAAAAAAAGACAAAAAAATATATTTATGTTTTTTTTTAATAAACATTATTTGAAATCTTTCTTCTCTGATTGGACAGGGTAGGCGCCGCCTCCCCTGCCTCCTATTACTGCACGTCACTGTTGTCTATACCTGGGATATGAACCGCAGAAATTAGACAGGAGCTTGATTCCGCCCAAGCAAGTATCCGAGATACTTCTTTCATAGCTTGGGGACTGTGAGTCCCACCCTGATGATTGACATATGCCGCAGTTGTGATATTGTCTGTCTGAAAACAAATGAACGGATCTCTCTTCAACATAGGCCAAATCTGAAGAGCCCTGAAAATCGCACGGAGTTCCAAAATATTGATTGGTAATCTAGCCTCTTGAGATTTCCAAACCCCTTGTGCTGTCAGAGATGCCCAAACAGCTCCGCAACCTGAAACACTCGCATCTGTTGTGATCACAGTCCAGGTTGGACGAACAAAAGAGGCCCCTTGAACAATACAATGGTGATCTAACCACCAAGTCAGAGATAGTCGAACATTGGGATTTAAGGATATTAATTGTGATATCCTTGTATAATCCCTGCACCATTGGTTCAGCATACAAAGCTGAAGAGGTCTCATGTGAAAATGAGCAAAGGGGATCGCGCCTGATGCTGCAGTCATGAGACCTAAAACTTCCATGCACATAGCTACTGAAGGGAATGACTGAGACTGAAGGTTCAGACAGGCTGCAACCAATTTTAAACGTCTCTTGTCTGTTAAAGACAGAGTCATGGACACTGAATCTATCTGGAAACCTAAAAAGGTGACCCTTGTCTGAGGAATCAAATAACTTTTTGGTAAATTGATCCTTCCACCATGTTTTCGATGAAACAACACTAGTTGATTCATGTGAGATTCTGCAGAACGTAAAGACTGAGCTAGTACCAAGATATTGTCCAAATAAGGAAACACCGCAATACCCCGCTCTCTGATTACAGAGAGTAGGGCACCGAGAACCTTTGAAAAGAATCTTGGAGCTGTCGCTAGGCCAAAAGAAAGAGCGACAAATTGGTAATGCTTGTCTAGAAAAGAGTATTTCAGAAACTGATAATGATCTGGATGAATCGGAATATGAAGATATGCATCCTGTAAGTCTATTGTGGACATATAATGTCCTTGCTGTACAAAAGGCAGAATAGTCCTTATAGTCACCATTTTGAAAGTTGGTACTCTTACATAACGATTCAAAATTTTCAGATCCAGAACTGGTCCGAATGAATTTTCTTTCTTTGGGACAATGAATAGATTTGAATAAAACCCCAGACCCTGTTCCTGAAACGGAACTGGCATGATTACCCCTGAAAACTCCAGGTCTGAAACACACTTCAGGAAAGCCTGAGCCTTTACTAGATTTGCTGGGATGTGTGAGAGAAAATAATTACTCTGAATCCTATTCGATACCCCTGAAAGAGAGAATACTCAGAATCCATTGATTTTGGACAAAATTTGTCCAAACGTCCTTGAAAAATCTTAATCTGCCCCCTACCAGCTGAGCTGGAATGAGAGCCGCACCTTAAAGGAACGAAAATGGTTAGAAGCTTTAGATTTACCCTTAGGTCTTTTATCCTGAGGCAAAAAAACTCCCTTCCCTCCAGTGACAGTTGAAATAATCGAATCCAACTGAGAACCAAATAACTTATTACCTTGGAAAGAAAGAGGTAGCAATCTGGACTTAGAAGTCATGTCAGCATTCCAAGATTTAAGCCACAAAGCTCTTCTAGCTAAAATAGCTAAATACATAGATTTAACATCAATTTTGATGATAAAAAATGCCATCACAAATAAAATGATTAGCATGTTGAAGCAAGTGAACAATGCTAAATTTGTCAACCAAAAAGTTGATGCAGCTGCAACATCAGCCAAATAAATTGCAGGCCTGAGAAGATGACCCGAATATAAATAGGCTTTCCTTAGGTAAGATTCAAGTTTCCTATCTAAAGGATCTTTAAAAGAAGTACTATCTTCCATCGGAATAGTAGTACGTTTAGCAAGAGTAGAGATAGCCCCATCAACTTTGGGGATCTTTTCCCAAAACTCCAATGTAACTGCTGACAAGGGATACAATTTTTTAAACCTTGAAGAAGGAATAAAGGAAGTACCAGGCCTATTCCATTCCTTAGAAATCATATCAGAAATAGCATCAAAAATAGGAAAAACCACTGGGAGTAACCACAGGAGGTTTATAAACAGTATTTAAACGTTTACTAGTTTTAATATCAAGAGGACTAGTTTCCTCAATATCCAATGTAATCAACACTTCTTTTAACAAAGAACGAATGTACTCCATTTTAAATAAATAAGTATATTTGTCAGTGTCAATATCTGAGGAAGGATCTTCTGAATCAGATAGATCCTCATCAGAGGAGGATAATTCAGTATGTTGTCCGTCATTTGAAATTTCATCAACTTTATGAGAAGTTTTAAAAAACCTTTTAAGTTAGAAGGCAGACAAAGTCTTTTGAAAAGTATCAGCAATAAATTCTTTTAAATTCACAGGTATCTCTTGTACATTAGATGTTGAAGAAACAGCAACAGGCAATGTACTATTACTAATGGACACATTATCTGCATGTAAAAGTTTATCATGACAACTATTACAAACCACAGCTGGAGAAATAATCTCCACAAGTTTACAACAAATGCACTTAGCTTTGGTAGAACTGTTATCAGGCAGCAGGGTTCCAACAGTGATTTCTGAGACAGGATCAGATTGAGACATCTTGCAAATGTAAGAGAAAAAAACAATAAATATAAAGCAAAATTATCAATTTCCTTATATAGCAGTTTCAGGAATGGGAAAAATGCAAACAGCATAGCCCTCTGCTAGAGAAAAAAGGCAAGAGGCATATAGAAATGTGGTTTTAAAGAATGAAAATATTTGGCAACAATTATGACGCACAACACAAACAGAATTATTTTTTTTTGACGTTAACAACATCCGGAAATTAAACACTCGCGTCATTGAAGACGCAACCTTGTGAAAGGACTCAGCGTCAACTAAGACGCCGGAGGTGATGAATTTGCGTCATCGAACGTAACTTTGCGACCAAAAAATCTCGAGCCAAACATGATGCAATATACTTTGGCATTTTGCGCCCTCGCGAGCATAATTCTGCACGCAAATTTGAAAATGACAGTCAATTGAAAAAAAAGACCATACCCCAGGTAAGAAATACATTTTCCTAAAAAACAGAATTTATGCTTACCTGATAAATTACTTTCTCTTACGGTGTATCCAGTCCACGGATTCATCCTTACTTGTGGGATATTCTCAATCCCTACAGGAAGTGGCAAAGAGAGCACACAGCAGAGCTGTCCATATAGCTCCCCTCAGGCTCCGCCCCCCCAGTCATTCGACCGACGGTTAGGAGAAAAAGGAGAAACTATAGGGTGCAGTGGTGACTGTAGTTCACTAAAATAAATTTGAACCCGACTTAATTGCCAGGGCGGGCCGTGGACTGGATACACCGTAAGAGAAAGTAATTTATCAGGTAAGCATAAATTCTGTTTTCTCTTACATGGTGTATCCAGTCCACGGATTCATCCTTACTTGTGGGATACCAATACCAAAGCTTTAGGACACGGATGAAGGGAGGGAACAAGTCAGGTAACCTAAACGGAAGTCACCACTGCTTGCAAAACCTTTCTCCCAAAAATAGCCCCCGAAGAAGCAAAAGTATCGAATTTGTAAAATTTGGCAAATGTATGCAGTGAAGACCAAGTCGCTGCCTTACAAATCTGTTCAACAGAAACCTCATTCTTGAAAGCCCATGTGGAAGCCACAGCTCTAGTGGAATGAGCTGTAATTCGTTCAGGAGGCTGCTGTCCAGCAGTCTCATAAGCCAATTGGATGATGCTTTTCAGCCAGAAGGAAAGAGAGGTAGCAGTCGCTTTCTGACCTCTCCTCTTACCAGAATACACAACAAACAAGGATGATGTTTGTCTGAAATCTTTAGTTGCTTTTAAATAGAATTTTAAAGCACGACCCACATCAAGATTGTGCAATAGTCGTTCCGTCTTAGAAACTGGATTAGGGCACAGAGAAGGAACAATGATTTCCTGGTTAATATTCTTATATTAACTGTAAAACTGTATATAAAACCACTTTTGGAAGGAAACCAGGTTTGGTACGCAAAACAACCTTATCTGCATGGAACACCAGATAGGGTGAATTACACTGTAAAGCAGACAATTCAGAAACTCTTCGAGCAGAAGAAATAGCTACCAAAAACAAAACTTTCCAAGATAATAACTTAATATCTATGGAATGCAAAGGTTCAAACGGAACCCCTTGAAGAACTGAAAGAACTAAATTAAGATTCCATGGAGGAGCCACAGGTCTGTAGACAGGCTTGATTCTAACTAGGGCCTGTGCAAACGCCTGAACGTCTGGTACAGCTGCCAGACGCTTGTGTAACAGGATAGACAGAGCAGATATCTGTCCCTTTAAGGAACTAGGTGACAAACCTTTCTCCAATCCTTCTTGGAGAAAAGACAATATCCTTGGAATCCTAACCTTACTCCACGAGTAACCTTTGGATTCGCACCAACAAAGATATTTCCGCCATATCTTATGGTAAATTTTCCTGGTGACAGGCTTTCTAGCCTGGATCAGAGTATCTATAACTGATTCAGAGAACCCACGCTTAGCTAGAATTAAGTGTTCAATCTCCAAGAAGTCAGTTGCAGAGAAACTAGATTTGGATGCTTGAATGGACCTTGAATTAGAAGATCCTGCCTCGATGGCAGTTTCCATGGTGGAGCCGATGACATGTCCACTAGGTCTGCATACCAAGTCCTGCGTGGCCACGCAAGCGCTATCAGAATTACCGAAGCCTTCTCCTGTTTGATTCTGGCTACTAGCCGAGGGAGAAGAGGAAACGGTGGAAAGACATAAGCTAGACTGAATAACCAAGGCGCTACTAAAGCATCTATCAATGTCGCCTTGGGATCCCTGGATCTGGATCCGTAAAGGGGAAGTTTGGTGTTCTGACGGGACGCCATCAGATCCAATTCTGGAATGCCCCATAGCTGGGTTAGCTGAGCAAAGACCTCTGGGTGGAGTTCCCACTCCCCCGGATGGAAAGTCTGACGACTCAGATAATCCGCCTCCCAGTTGTCTACTCCTGGGATGTGAATTGCAGATAGATGGCAGGAGTGATCCTCCTCCCATTTGATGATCTTGGTTACTTCCTTCATTGCTAGGGAACTCTTTGTTCCTCCCTGATGATTGATGTACGCTACAGTCGTGATGTTGTCCGACTGAAATCTGATGAATTTGGCCTCCGCTAGTTGAGGCCATGCCTGGAGCGTATTGAATATCGCTCTAAGTTCCAAAATGTTTATCGGGAGAAGAGATTCTTCCCGAGACCATAGACCCTGAACTTTCAGGGAGTCCCAGACCGCACCCCAGCCTAACAGACTGGCATCGGTCGTAACAATGATCCACTGCGGCCTGCGGAAACTCATTCCCTGAGACAGGTGATCCTGAGACAACCACCAGAGAAGAGAGTCTCTGATTTTCTGGTCCATTTGTATTTGAGGAGACAAATCTGCATAATCCCCATTCCACTGTTTGAGCATGCACAGTTGCAGTGGTCTGAGATGAATTCGGGCAAAAGGGACTACGTCCATTGCCGCAACCATTAGACCGATTACCTCCATGCACTGAGCCACAGAAGGCCGAGGAATGGAATGAAGAACTCGGCAAGTATTCAAAAGTTTTGACTTCCTGACTTCTGTCAGAAAGATTTTCATTTCTACCGAGTCTATTAGTGTTCCCAGGAAGGGAACCATTGTGAGCGGTGACAGAGAACTTTTTTCTACGTTCACCTTCCACGCGTGAGACCTTAGAAAGGCCAGAACAATGTCCGTATTAGCCTTTGCTCTGTGAAAAGACGACGCCCGTATTAAGATGTCGTCTAGGTAAGGTGCTACTGCAATGCCCCGCGGTCTTAGTACCGCTAGAAGGGACCCTAGCACCTTTGTGAAAATTCTGGGAGCGGTGGCCAACCTGAAAGGAAGGGCCACAAACTGGTAATGCGTGTACAGAAAGGCGAACCTTAGGAACTGATGATGATCTTTGTGGATAGGAATATGTAGGTACGCATCCTTTAGATCCACGGTAGTCATATATTGACCTTCCTGGATCATCGGCAAGATTGTCCGAATAGTTTCCATTTTGAAAGATGGAACTCTGAGGAATTTGTTTAGAATTTTTAGATCCAGGATTGGCCTGAAAGTTCCTTCCTTTTTGGGAACTACAAACAGGTTTGAGTAAAAACCCAGCCCTTATTCTGCAATTGGAACTGGGTGTTTCACTCCCATCTTTAGAAGATCTTCGACACAGCGTAAGAACGCCTGTTTCTTTGTCTGGTCTGAAGACAAGCGAGAAATGTGGAACCTTCCCCTTGGGGGGGAGTCCTTGAATTCTAGAAGATACCCCTGAGCAACAATTTCTAATGCCCAGGGATCTGGAACGTCTCTTGCCCAAGCCTGAGCAAAGAGAGTAAGTCTGCCCCCAACTAGATCCGGTCCCGGATCGGGGGCTACCCCTTCATGCTGTCTTGGCAGCAGGCGCAGGCTTCTTGGCCTGTTTACCCTTATTCCAGCCCTGGTTTCCAGGTTGCTTTAGGCTGGGAAGCGTTACCCTCTTGCTTAGCGGCAGCAGAGGTTGAAGCAGGTCCGCTCCTGAAGTTGCGAAAAGAGCGAAAATTAGCCTTGTTTTTGGCCTTGAACGGTAAATCCTGCGGGAGGGCATGACCCTTCCCCCCAGTGATATCCGCGATAATTTCTTTCAACTCGGGACCAAAAAGGGTCGTTCCCTTGAAAGGAATGTTTAGTAGTTTTGTTTTGGACAACACGTCAGCCGACCATGACTTGAGCCAAAGCGCTCTTCGCGCCATAATGGCAAAACCTGAATTTTTCGCCGCTAACTTAGCTAATTGGAAAGCGGCATCAGTGATAAAAGAATTAGCCAGCTTTAAAGCATGAATTCTATCCATGACTTTGTCATATGAAGTCTCCCTCTGGAGCGACTCCTCCAGCGCCTCAAACCAATAAGCCGCTGCAGTAGTTACAGGAATAATGCAGGCAATTGGCTGGAGCAGGAAACCTTGCTGAACAAACATTTTCTTCAGCAAACCTTCCAATTTTTTATCCATAGGATCTTTGAAAGCACAACTGTCCTCTATTGGTATAGTTGTACGCTTAGCAAGCGTTGAAACAGCTCCCTCTACCTTAGGTACCGTCTGCCACGCGTCCCGCCTGGGGTCATTTATGGGGAACATTTTCTTAAAGATAGGGGGGGAACAAAGGGTACACCTGGTCTCTCCCACTCCCTAGTCACAATATCCGCCACCCTCTTTGGGATCGGAAACGCCTCAGTGTGTACAGGGACCTCTAAAAACCTGTCCATTTTACACAATTTTTCTGGGACCACCATGGGGTCACAATCATCCAGCATAGCTAAAACCTCCTTAAGCAGGACGCGGAGGTGTTCCAGCTTAAATTTAAACGCTAAGGAATCTGACTCTGCCCGCTGAGAAACTTTTCCTGTATCAGAAATTTCTCCCTCAGACAGACCATCCCTCACTGCCACTTCAGAGTGTTGTGAGGGTACTACAGATAAATTATCCAAAGCTTCTGATTGCTCATCCTCTGTATTTAAAACTGAGCTATCGCGCTTTCTTGGAAAAACTGGCAATTTGGATAAAAATGCTGCAAGGTATTTATCCATTACTGCTGCTAATTGTTGTAAAGTAATAGGGGCCAATGCGCTAGAGGTACTAGGCATCGCTTGCGCGGGCGTAACTGGTGTCGACACATGGGGAGAGGAAGAAGGACTATCCTCATTACCTTCCGTTAAAGAATCATCTTGGGCTACATTTTTAAGTGTTACTGCATGGTCTTTAAAATGCTTAGATGCTTTAGCACACTTTAAACACAAATGCAATGGGGGTACCGCCATGGCTTTTAAACACAAAGAACAGGGTCTATCTGAAGGCTCAGACATGTTTGACAGACTTAGACCGCACTACAATACAGTAAAAAACACTTTTTGAAAAAACGTTACTGTGCCTTTAAATAATAAAAAGCACACACTTTTTTACCAAATCACCAAAAAACATACGATCTTGATGAAATTTTCACCACATGATCCTAATGCTTTGAAATGATTGCACACAAATTTTCAAATCAATTAACCCCTTATTGCCCAAACCGGAGCTAAATGAAGCAGGCTACCGGTTTAAAACACTACAGCACGGTGCCACAGTCTCTGCTGTGGCTTTACCTTCCTTAGGGATTATTTGTAGACGAAAATAAGCCTCCCTGGAGTCCTCCCTGCAATCTCTGGGCTCCCCACGGGAAGCTGCATGAAGCTGTCTTGTAAAACAACTGCGCAACTGAGGCGCGAAAATGAGGCCCCCTCCCTCTTCATTCCGGAGTTATGGGGCCTTCCTGAGACAGATTAGGTGTCTTACAATATGCCAGGCGTATTAAAACCCCAAAAAGTGTTCCAAACGTCTAAAACACTTGAACAAATATGAGATTATACTAATGAAGTAATCGATTTAGCCCATAACAGTGTCCACCAGTATTTAAGCCCTTAACCTAAGCCATCCTTCTATACTGAGTCTCAGAAAATGGCTTACCTTCCCCCATGGGGATTTCTGTCAGTCTTCTAGCATTACCAGGTCTTGTTAGAAAAAAATGACTGAGCATACCTGAAGCAGTTAAGCCTGCAAACTGTTCCCCCAACTGAAGTTCTCCGGTAATCAACAGTCCTGTGTGGGAACAGCAATGGATTTTAGTTACAACATGCTAAAATCTTTTTCCTCTCAGCAGAAATCTTCATCACTTTCTGCCTCAAAGTAAATAGTACAAACCGGCACTATTTTAAAATAACAAACTCTTGATTGAAGAAATAAAAACTACAAATCTAACACCACAAACTCTTTACCCTCCCGTGGAGATGCTACTTGTTAGAGCGGCAAAGAGAATGACTGGGGGGCAGAGCCTGAGGGGAGCTATATGGACAGCTCTGCTGTGTGCTCTCTTTGCCACTTCCTGTAGGGATTGAGAATATCCCACAAGTAAGGATGAATCCGTGGACTGGATACACCATGTAAGAGAAAATGCATTTCCCAGATATGAAACTGACAGTCTGCAAAAGGAAATATACTGAAAACCTGAATCATGGCAAATATAAGTACAATACATATATTTAGAACTTTATATAAATATATAAAGTGCCAAACCATAGCTGAGAGTGTCTTAAGTAATGAAAACATACTTACCAAAAGACACCCATCCACATATAGCACATAGCCAAATCAGTACTAAAATGGTTATCAGTAGAGGTAATGGAATATGAGAGTATACCGTTGACTGAAAAGGGAGGTAGGAGATGAATCTCTACGACCAATAACAGAGAACCTATAAAATAGATCTCCCGTTAGGAAGATTATTGCATTCAATAGGTGATACTCCCTTCACATCCCTCTGACATTTACTGTATTCTGAGAGGAATCGGGCTTCAAAATGCTGAGAAGCACATATCAACGTAGAAATATTAGCACAAACTTACTTCACCACCTCCATAGTAGGCAAAGTTTGTAAAACTGAATTGTGGGTGTGGTGAGGGGTGTATTTATAGGCATTTTGAGGTTTGGGAAACTTTGCCTCTCCTGGTAGGATTGTATATCCCATATGTCACTAGCTCATAGACTCTTGCCAATTACATGAAATAAATGCAATTTTAAACAACTTTCCAATTTACTTATTTTATCTAATTTACTTAATTCTTTTGTTATCCTATGTTGAAGGAGCAGCAATGCCCTACTGAGAGCTAGCTGAAAATATTGGGTGCGCCAAAAACATAAGGCATATATTTGCAGCCACCAATCAGCAGCTCTTGAGTCTACCTAGCTATCTCTTTCAACACAGAATATCAAAAGAACTAAACATATTAGATAATAGAAAAAAATTGAAAAATTGTTTAAAATCACATGCTCTGTCTGAATCATGAACAAAAACTGGGTTTCATGTCCGTTAATTATCTGAATATTAGACATGCATATTGCATTTGTTTAAATATGCGGTGGCTGAAAAAAGGAAATTTATGCTTACCTGATAAATTTATTTCTTCTACGATATGACGAGTCCACGGATTTCATCCTTACTTGTGGGATTTATCCTCCTGCTAACAGGAAGTGGCAAAGAGGACCACAGCAGAGCTGTATATAGAGCTCCTCCCTTCCCTCCACCTCCAGTCATTCGACCGAAGTTAGGAAGAGAAAGGGAAAGCCAAAGGTGCAGAGGTGACTAAAGTTTAACAAAAATATAATATATACCTGTCTTAAAAAATGACAGGGAGGGCCATGGACTCGTCATATCGTAGAAGAAATAAATTTATCAGGTAAGCATAAATTTCCTTTTCTTCTACAAGATATGACGAGTCCACGGATTTCATCCTTAGTTGTGGGATACAATACCAAAGCTACAGGACACGGATGAAAGGGAGGGACAAGACAGGAACCTAAACGGAAGGCACCACTGCTTAAAGAACCTTTCTCCCAAAACCAGCCTCAGAAGAAGCAAAAGTATCAAATTTGGAAAAAGTGTGAAGAGACGACCAAGTTGCAGCCTTGCAAATCTGTTCAACAGAAGCATCATTTTTAAAAGCCCAGGAGGAAGCCACAGCCCTAGTAGAATGAGCCGTAATTCTTTCAGGAGGCTGCTGTCCAGCAGTCTCATACGCCAGACGGATGACACTCTTCAGCCAAAAAGAAAGAGAGGTAGCCGTAACTTTCTGACCCCTACGCTTTCCAGAAAAGACAATGAATAATGAAGATGATTGACGGAAATCCTTAGTCGCCTGCAAGTAAAACTTCAGGGCATGGACCACGTCCAGGTTATGCAACATACGCTCTTTCTTAGAAGAAGGATTAGGACATAATGAAGGAACCACAATTTTCTGATTAATATTCTTATTAGAAACAACCTTAGGAAGGAAACCAAGTTTGGTACGTAAAACCACCTTATCAGAATGGAAAATAAGATAAGGCGAGTCACATTGTAACGCTGAAAGCTCAGAAACTCTACGAGCAGAAGAAATAGCAACCAAAAAATAACTTTCCAAGATAACAACTTAATATCTATGGAATGCATGGGTTCAAACGGAACCCCTTGAAGAACATTAAGAACTAAATTCAAACTCCAGGGTGGAGCAATTGGACTAAACACAGGCTTGATTCTGGTCAGAGCCTGACAAAACGACTAAACGTCTGGAACATCTGCTAAACGTTTGTGTAGTAAAATCGACAAGGCAGAAATTTGTCCCTTTAAGGAACTTGCTGATAACCCCTTCTCCAATACCTCTTGGAGAAAAGATAAAATTCTGGGAATCCTAACTCTACTCCATGAGTAGCCCTTGGATTCGCACCAACAAAGATATTTATGCCATATCTTATGGTAGATCTTTCTAGTAACAGGCTTACGTGCCTGAATCAAAGTATCAATGACCGAATCAGAGAACCCCCCCTTAGATAAAATTAAGCGTTCAATTTCCAAGAAGTGAGCTGCAGAGAAACTAGATTTGGGTGTTGGAAGGGTCCCTGAATGAGAAGGTCCTGCCTCAATGGAAGCTTCCACAGTGGCAGGGAAGACATGTCCACTAGATCGGCATACCAAGTCCTGCGAGGCCACGCAGGCGCGATTAGAATTACTGAAGCCCTCTCCTGTTTGATCCGAGCAATTACCTGAGGCAGGAGAGCAAACGGTGGAAACACATAAGCAAGGTTGAACGACCAAGGCACTGCCAAGGCATCTATCAGTTCGGCCTGAGGATCCCTCGACCTGGATCCGTATCTTGTAAGTTTGGCATTCTGACGAGATACCATCAGATCCAACTCCCGTCTGCCCCATCTGAGGATCAGAGTGGCAAAGACCTCCGGATGGAGTTCCCATTCCCTCGGATGAAACGTCTGTCTGCTTAAAAAGTCTGCTTCCCAGTTGTCCACTTCTGGGATGTAGATCGCTGACAGATAACAAGAGTGGGCCTATGCCCACTGAATTATCTTGGATACTTCTGTCATCGCTAAGGAACTCCTTGTTCCTCCCTGACGATTGATGTAAGCCACCGTCGTGATGTTGTCCGACTAAAAGCGAATTAATTTGGCTGAAGCCAACTGAGGCCACACCTGAAGCGATTTGAATATTGCCCTCAATTCCAGAATATTGATTAGAAGAATTGACTCCGACTGAGTCCACACACCATGAGCCTTCAGGGAATTCCAGACTGCACCCCAACCTAGAAGGCTGGCGTCCGTCGTCACTATCACCCATGAGAGTCTGCGGAGACAAATCTGCATAATCTCCATTCCACTGTCTGAGCATGCTCAGCTGTAGTAGTCTGAGATGAAAACGAGCAAACAGAATGAAGTCCATTGCTGCCACCATCAATCCAATTACCTCCATGCACTGGGCCACTGATGACCGAGGATTGGACTGAAGGGCTCGGCATGTATTCAGAATCTTTAATTTTCTGACCTCGGTCAAGAAAATTTTCATGGATATGGAATCTATCAGAGTTCCCAAGAAAGGAACCTTGGTCTGTGGAATTAATGAACTATTTTCTAGATTCACCTTCCACCCGTGAGTCCTCAGAAAGGACAGAACCGTGTCTGTATGAGACTTTGTCAGATGGTAAGATGACATCTGGATCAGAATATCGTCCAGATAAGGCGCCACTGCAATACCCCGCGGCCTGAGAACCGCCAGAAGGGACCCTAGAACCTTTGTGAAGATACTGGGTGCTGTGGCCAACCCGAAGGGAAGAGCCACAAACTGAAAATGTTTGTCCAGGAAGGCAAACCTTAGGAACTGATGATGATCCTTGTGGATAGGAATATGAAGGTATGCATCCTTTAAGTCCACGGTAGTCATATATTGACCCTCCTGGATCAATGGCAGAATTGTTCGAATAGTCTCCATTTTGAAGGATGGGACTCTGAGAAACTTGTTTAGACTCTGTAGATCTAAAATGGGTCGAAACGTGCCCTCTTTTTTGGGAACCACGAAAAGATTTGAGTAAAACCCCTGTCCCTGTTCCAGTCTTGGAATGGGACAAATTACTCCCATGGTAGAGAGGTTTTTTACACAACGTAAGAACGCCTCTCTTTTTGGAAAAAACCTCCCCTTTGGGAGAGAACTTTTGAATTCCAGATGATACCCTTGGAACACGATCTCCAGTGTCCAAGGATCCTGAACATCTCTTACCCAAGCCTGGGCAAAGAGCGTCTGCCCCCTACAAGATCCGTTCCCAGATAGGGGGCCGCCCCTTCATGCTGTTTTGGAAGCAGCAGCGGACTTCTTGGGTTGGTTACCCTTGTTCCAAGTCTGGTTGGGTCTTCAGACTGACTTGGTCTGGGCAAAATTCCCTTCCTGCTTGGCGGAAGACGAGGAAGAAGAGGGGACTCCTTTAAAGTTCTGAAAGGAACGGAAATGATTTTGTTTACCCCTCAGTTTAGCAGTTCTATCCTGAGGTAGGAGATGACCCTTACCTCCCGTAATGTCAGAAATGATTTTCTTCAAGTCAGGCCCGAATAGGGTTTTCCCCTTGAAAGGAATAGCCAAAAGCTTTGAGTTAGATGACACATCAGCAGACCAAGATTTTAACCATAACGCTCTACACGCTAAAATAGCAAATCCGGCATTCTTAGCCGCCAATTTAGCAATCTGAAAGGCTGCATCTGTAATAAAAGAATTAGCCAGCTTAAGAGCCTTAATTCTAAGATATCCTCTAAAGGAGTCTCAGTCTTAAGAGACTCTTCTAAAGCATCAAACCAGAAGGCTGCCGCAGTGAACTGGAAAAATGCAGGCCGTTGGTTGTAAAAGAAAACCCTGATGAATAAACTATTTCTTTAGAAGACCCTCCAACTTCTTATCCATAGGGTCTTTAAAAGCACAACTGTCCTGAATAGGAATAGTTGTACGCTTCGCCAGGGTAGATATAGCTCCTTCCACCTTAGGGACTGTTTGCCACGAGTCCCGAACAGTGTCAGATATGGGATACATCTTCTTGAAATTAGGAGAGGGTGAGAACGGAATACATGGTCTGTCCCATTCCCTCTTAATAATCTCCGAGATTCTCTTAGGAACCGGAAAAACATCAGTGTAAGCAGGTACCTCTAAGTATTTGTCCATCTTACACAATTTCTCTGGTGGTACCACAATAGAGTCACAGTCATCCAGAGTTGCTAAAACCTCCCGAAGTAACAGGCGGAGGTGTTCAAGCTTAAATCTAAAGGACATGACGTCCGAGTCTGTCTGAGGTAACGCACTGCCCGAATCGGAAAGTTCCCCCTCAGACAGAAGTTCCCTGACACCCAAATCAGATCCCTGTGAGGGTACATCGGAAATAGCTAATAAAGCATTAGAGGACTCAGTATTCACATTGACTTCTGTCCTACTGTGTTTACCCTGTAACACTGGCAACTTAGATAATACCGCTGTAAGGGTAGTTGACATAACTGCAGCCATATCCTGCAGAGTAAAGGAATTAGACACGGTTGAAGAACCAGGCGTCGCTTGGGTGGGCGTTAAAGGTTGTGACGCTTGGGGAGAAGTTAGCGGTATACCCTGATTCTCCTCAGACTGAGAATCATCTTTAGACACATTTTATTTACATAAAATCTGTGCTTTACATTGTAAGGCCCTCTCAGTACACGAGGGACAAAAAGTTAGAGGGGGTTCCACAGTGGCATCTAAACACATTGAGCAAGGAGATTCCTCCTCAGTGTCAGACATGTTAAACAGACTAGCAAACTTATAATAGTCGTTCTTTGATTAAACAATCTTTAGCTCTGAATTCAATTATAGTCAAAGTTAATGCAGAAGAAAAAAAAAAAAAATACTGTACTGCGCCTTTAAATTTCAAAAGCGCAACTATTTTTCTGAGACGTTAAAAAACGTGTTTATAGCAATGAAAATAATTTGGAAGTGCCCAAAAACTCTCTAACAGTATTGCATACACTTGCTAGACCAATATAATAATGATTTTAACCAATAAAAATATGTATTAGCTTTTTATTAGGCCCCGGCACCACGCCACAGCTCTGCTGTGGCGCCTACCTGCCCCCGAAAGTAACTGTTGCTGCTCGAGGAGCTTGTCAGGCCCTTTGGAAGTCCGGTAAACTAAGGCCCCGCTAGAGATCAGGACTCTGTCGCCTTTGCGATCCAGCTGAACTGCGCGTCTGAGTGCGCGAAACAGGCCCCGCCCACCGTGGGTGTTATGCAAGCTCGGTAAGATCCGCGTGGGTCATAACAAAAACATGTCCTCTAAGTATAATCCCAGCGCCCTCATATAAACAGTCTATACATTGAGTGAAAGCCCTGCACAGTATGTCAGATCACCTTCCTAACATGACCGCATTTAAATAGAACCGCAACTCCCAGCGTCAAGCCCCTCTTTATAAGACACAAGTTATCACACATACTTTGGTAATAAAAAGAAAGGGATTCCAGGTACACCATTTCTTTTACACATAGTGTGTACTGCTTACCCCTCCCCATAAAGTGGAAAATGTCAGCCTGTTCTGTGCATCAAGTCTCCCCAGAAACAAAAAGACTGAACATACCTCAAAGTTGCTTGTAGCAAATACCGGTCTTCACACTGAAGATTTTCTTACACTACCTTCAGCAGTTGTGGGAACCATCATGGATCTCAGAAAATGTTTGCTAAGATCATCAACATCAGGGCAGAATATTCCTCACTCTCCCTGAGAAAAATAGTACTCACTGGCACCATTTTAAAATTAAAAACTTCTTGATTGAAGAAACTAAACTAACACCTCACTTTACCTCTTCCTATTACTATACAGGCAAAGAGAATGACTGGAGGTGGAGGGAAGGGAGGAGCTATATATACAGCTCTGCTGTGGTGCTCTTTGCCACTTCCTGTTAGCAGGAGGATAAATCCTACAAGTAAGGATGAAATCCGTGGACTCGTCATATCTTGTAGAAGAAATATGTAAGAATGCAGGGGAAAGAAAATATGCAAAATGCAATTTATTTTCTGTAGTGTAGGATCCTCCCTTACCCTCCAACCTCCCTGATCCCTCCCAAACAGCTCTTTAACTGTCCCCCCTCTAACTAGTGCCTGCCATCTTAGGTACTGGCAGCTGTCTGCCAGCACCTATAAAATACTTTATTTTATATATAATTTTTTTTTTAAGTTTCTGTAGTGTAGTGGTCCCCCCCTCCCGCAATCGTTAGTTAGGGATCCACCCTCCCCCACCCCACATTTTTTCTGCAGTGTAGCTCCCCTTCCCCCATTTATATTTTTCGGTTAGTGCCCGTGTTACAAGTTGAAACTAACAAGTTTTAACTTGCGCACTTAACCTGATGCGCACAAAAAGCCGAAGTAAGGATATATTGCGCACATTAATGTATACCCCCACCAAGTCAATGGAGCAAAAAAAGTGGGGAAAAACAAAAAACCCTAATTGCGCACAAACCCGATCACATATTCTCAAGTGCGCTAACCCGACATGAAAATATTTTTTCACATTTGAATGTTCTTAACATAGCACAATATGCTCTATGTATTCATAAATACATATTTCTACATATATTTGATGGTATCTTGGTATAATATATATACTTTTTATAAGTTAGTGTAACTGTACTTTGAAATGTATTTATGATGTGTTTTGTGACACTTTTTTTTTTTGCAAAACCTTAACCAGATCTCTGAGGACACTCTATCCCGACGCGCGTTATCTTCAATGGTGCTCAAGCAATCTTGTTTACTTGCAACTGGTAATACAACCGTAACACCAAACACGTCCAAACAGCCTTGATAAACCCCTTTTCGCTCGTGTGCATCTGTTAGCACGCCACTCATAATCTGACCCTTATATAGGGAATTACATTTTTTAATCAAAAACAAAAATTTAAGGTTTGCTCAGTAGACAATCGGAGCCTACAAGATTCCACAACATAACGCAATCAGTATCTAATGTCACTTAATTTGCCAACTAAACCTTTTTAAAATAATTTTTTTCCTTAGTATAAGGCTTGAATTGTGATGTATTAATAAGTATCTATTTTATCATTTCTTTTTTGCATTTGAAGTCATGTATTCATTTTAAAACATTACTTAAATGTCCCTATAAAAAAATAACATTGAAAACAAACTGTAGAGTCTCCCGAGGAACTTTATTTTTACAGCATACACAGATTTTTAAACAAGAAATTATATTTTAAATTAAATTGATGTTTTGCAAAAGATAGACAAAGGGGACAAGTGCACCTGCGACTCACAACATCAATTTAATTTAAACATCAAAGATTGCACTTACTAGATGTAAGTAAATAAAAGCCTCCTTTAAAAGTATCAGCAATCAGTTCTCAGCGTGATCGCGTCCCCGCAATGTCTATCGGACTGGGCCTTCCCGTGATGTACTTAGTACTCTCTCGTGGCCCCTCTTTGACTCGCTATTTTTAGAACCTCCTATGCCTTTTACTGTTTCATTCCTGGATGTGTTTCGTCTGTGCCCGGAAAGACTTTTTCAACAGGATACACTGACGGCTAGAATAGCTGTAATTTCCGGAAAGCCCTTTTTAAAATTGCCGGGCTGCCTGAAAGTCTACACCCTTATTACCCTCACGCTGTTCTTATTGGTTCTTTAGTCCGTTTTTGCTTGATACATAGTTTCAGCTTGATTATAACTTACTATTCATGCAACGTTATACTTGTTAATCTATACAGACTTCCCTAGAACATTACATATGTTTAATACTATTCACTTTAAACATTCACTTTAAACTTTAGAAAAATTAAAACCATTTATCAATTTATACAACATTCAGACCCGCTATACCACAATAATATATTAAATCATCTTTGAACCTTTCCTAAATTTGTTTTCTATACCCTTATATTTTCAACTTTGCTACTAAACTGATGAAATGTATTCCTCTATATATTTTAATTGTTATTTTTATTTTTAGATGGATGGACAATGATTGATATCCTAACCCTTACCATACAACCATTATTACTATTCTCCTTTCCTTACCTATATGACTGTTTCTCTATGTCACAGCATAAACGCTTGTAAGTCTATGTCAATATTTAATCCTTGAGGGTACATACTCCCTAGGGAATATATCCATTTGGTCTCTGCCCTTCTTCATGGCAATCTGTTCTAAGACCTTACATTTTAACCCCTCACTACTGAATTCATGTTTAAATTTACAATGATTTGACACACTGTGGCCTTCAAACCTGTTTTTTATGTTGGCAATATGCTCATATACCCTACGTTTTATCTTCCTTTGCTATAACCTATATAGATCATTCCACATATACTGTACATGTCAACTGGTATACTACACATGTAGAGTTGTAAGTTGTTCTACATTTCAAATTAAACTATTTTGTTCTATTCCTGTTCTTAGTCATTTCATTATCTGTGTCAATGATGGGACACATGCAACAATATTTTGTTCTGCATTTATAGGTACCACATTTGAATGATAGCCAATTAGTTTTTATTATTTTTTCTTCCTTTATTGATTGCTGCTATTTGGGTAACAAAGTTTTAATAAATTGATGTTTTGTAGTTGCAACAAGACAAATAGCTGTTATACTACATAAAATACTAATAATATTTATTTATGATTCCTTTTTTTTGCCAACTGATATTTGCACACATTACCTAACATTTTCTCGAAAAGAAAAAAAATGTAAAGAAAAAGAAATGCCACTAACCTGCTGATTATATCTAAAACAAGAATGAAATCATCATATTTGAAAATGGACATATCAGTTCCAAGGAGATATGTTTTCACTTTTAATTGAACATCCTGTAAAAACATAAGGCCGACAAACTGTTAATGCACAGTAATAGTTGTTGCAATATTTCTGATCAGAAAAACATTGGAAATATGTGCTTTCTGCATAAAATAACATTTATTTGAGTAAATGTCACTTCACTGATCCCTATGACTATGCCACACTGTAAAAGAAGATTGTTTTCAATATTCTGGAAATTAAATATAAAATTACTAAAACAAAAAAGCAGGTACCATAAATGCTACGGAATTTAAATGCGAAAACTTGTTTTTAAGACTTTTTCAAACAGTGGCTATCCTTCAATTCAAAATATTTTGAGAAAAAAAAGAAATAATTTATGAGAAAAAAAGAACTCAGCAGAGGCTTGTGCTTTGAGAAATACAGGAGGAAATGGGCATTGAATCCAAGTAATACAATCTTCTCTGTTTATAACTTGCCATTGAAAGACAGTTTATTGAATTTTGTATCCGTAATCTTCAGAAATAGAGCAGCTATTGCGCAGACTTGGGACGACTGTGACTTTTATATCTCTCAACAGGGATTCTCAAAACGATTTACAGATTTCCAGTATATCTGGTATTATCTACTTACAGATTAAATACAATTCAGACCCCACAATTTATAGTAAAAACATGCTATGCATTTCAATATTATATTCTCCATTAGAACTAAAGAAGTCTGTTTCTGAAGCATGCACTTTTGTGCCTGTATTATTAATAGGTATTACACTCTGCAAGGGTACAATATGAAATTCACCTGCACAGTTATGTATTGTATATAGCTAGCAAGATCATTTTCATGTATTCCTTAGTGTACCAAGATCTGTTTTTATTTTATCAGCTGACAGAACAAAAATATATATACTGAGATAACATACAATGGCCTAGATTTGGAGTTTGGCGGTAGCCGTGAAAACCAGCGTTAGAGGCTCCTAACGCTGGTTTTAGGCTACCGCCGGTATTTGGAGTCATTCAAAAAAGGGTCTAACGCTCACTTTTCAGCCGCGACTTTTCCATACCACAGATCCCCTTACGTCAATTGCGTATCCTATCATTTCAATGGGATCTTTCTAACTCCGGTATTTAGAGTCGTGTCTGAAGTGAGCGTTAGAAATCTAACGACAAAACTCCAGCCGCAGAAAAAAGTCAGTAGTTAAGAGCTTTCTGGGCTAACGCCGGTTCATAAAGCTCTTAACTACTGTACTCTAAAGTACACTAACACCCATAAACTACCTATGTACCCCTAAACCGAGGCCCCCCCACATCGCCGACACTCGAATAAATTTTTTTAACCCCTAATCTGCCGACTGCCACCTACGTTATACTTATGTACCCCTAATCTGCTGCCCCTAACACCGCCGACCCCTATATTATATTTATTAACCCCTAACCTGCCCCCCACAACGTCGCCTCCACCTGCCTACACTTATTAACCCCTAATCTGCCGAGCGGACCGCACCGCTACTATAATAAAGTTATTAACCCCTAATCCGCCTCACTAACCCTATAATAAATAGTATTAACCCCTAATCTGCCGACCGCAAAGAGCCGCCACCTACATTATAGCTATGTACCCCTAATCTGCTGCCCCTAACACCGCCGACCCCTATATTATATTTATTATCCCCTAACCTGCCCCCCACAACGTCGCCTCCACCTGCCTACACCTATTAACCCCTAATCTGCCGAGCGGACCGCACCGCTACTATAATAAAGTTATTAACCCCTAATCCGCCTCACTAACCCTATAATAAATAGTATTAACCCCTAATCTGCCCTCCCTAACTTCAATTATTAACCCCTAATCTGCCGACTGGAGCTCACCGCTATTCTAATAAATGTATTAACCCCTAAAGCTAAGTCTAACCCTAACACCCCCCTAAATTAAATATAATTTTAATCTAACGAAATTAATTAACTCTTCTTAAATAAATTATTCCTATTTAAAGCTAAATACTTACCTGTAAAATAAATCCTAATATAGCTACAATATAAATTATATTTATATTATAGCTATTTTAGGATTAATATTTATTTTACAGGTAACTTTGTATTTATTTTAACCAGGTACAATAGCTATTAAATAGTTAATAACTATTTAATAGTTACCTAGTTAAAATAATTACAAAATTACCAGTAAAATAAATCCTAACCTAAGTTACAATTAAACCTAACACTACACTATCAATAAATTAAATAAAATACCTATAATTATCTACAATTAAACCTAACACTACACTATCAATAAATAAATTAAATACAATTCCTACAAATAAATACAATGAAATAAACTAACTAAAGTACAAAAAATAAAAAAGAACTAAGTTACAAAAAATAAAAAAATATTTACAAATATTAGAAATATATTACAACAATTTTAAACTAATTACACCTACTCTATGCCCCCTAATAAAATAACAAAGCCCCCCAAAATAAAAAAATGCCCTACCCTATTCTAAATTACTAAAGTTCAAAGCTCTTTTACCTTACCAGCCCTGAACAGGGCCCTTTGCGGGGCATGCCCCAAGAAGTTCAGCTCTTTTGCCTGTAAAAAAAAACATACAATACCCCCCCCCCAACATTACAACCCACCACCCACATACCCATAATCTAACCCAAACCCCCCTTAAATAAACCTAACACTAAGCCCCTGAAGATCTCCCTACCTTGAGTCGTCTTCACCCAGCCGAGCCAAATTCTTCATCCAAGCGGAGCAAGAAGAGGTCCTCCATCTGGTAGAAGTCTTCATCCAAGCGGGGCAGAAGAGGTCTTCCATCCGATTGAAGTCTTCATCCAAGCGGAATCTTCTATCGTCATCCATCCGGAGCGGAGCGGCAGCATCCTGAAGACCTCCGACGCTGAACATCCATCCTGGCCGACGACTGAACGACGAATGACGGTTCCTTTAAATGACGTCATCCAAGATGGCGTCCCTCGAATTCCGATTGGCTGATAGGATTCTATCAGCCAATCGGAATTAAGGTAGGAATATTCTGATTGGCTGATGGAATCAGCCAATCAGAATCAAGTTCAATCCGATTGGCTGATCCAATCAGCCAATCAGATTGAGCTTGCATTCTATTGGCTGTTCCGATCAGAATGCGAGCTCAATCTGATTGGCTGATTGGATCTGCCAATCGGATTGAACTTGATTCTGATTGGCTGACTCCATCAGCCAATCAGAATATTCCTACCTTAATTCCGATTGGCTGATAGAATCCTATCAGCCAATCGGAATTCGAGGGACGCCATCTTGGATGACGTCATTTAAAGGAACCGTCATTCGTCGTTCAGTCGTCGGCCAGGATGGATGTTCTGCGTCGGAGGTCTTCAGGATGCTGCCGCTCCGCTCCGGATGGATGACGATAGAAGATTCCGCTTGGATGAAGACTTCAATCGGATGGAAGACCTCTTCTGCCCCGCTTGGATGAAGACTTCTACCGGATGGAGGACCTCTTCTTGCTCCGCTTGGATGAAGAATTTGGCTCGGCTGGGTGAAGACGACTCAAGGTAGGGAGATCTTCAGGGGCTTAGTGTTAGGTTTATTTAAGGGGGGTTTGGGTTAGATTAGGGGTATGTGGGTGGTGGGTTGTAATGTTGGGGGGGTATTGTATGTTTTTTTTTACAGGCAAAAGAGCTGAACTTCTTGGGGCATGCCCCGCAAAGGGCCCTGTTAAGGGCTGGTAAGGTAAAAAAGCTTTGAACTTTAGTAATTTAGAATAGGGTAGGGCATTTTTTTATTTTGGGGGGCTTTGTTATTTTATTAGGGGGCTTAGAGTAGGTGTAATTAGTTTAAAATTGTTGTAATATATTTTTAATGTTTGTAAATATTTTTTTATTTTTTGTAACAGTTCTTTTTTATTTTTTGTACTTTAGTTAGTTTATTTCATTGTATTTATTTGTAGGAATTGTATTTAATTTATTTATTGATAGTGTAGTGTTAGGTTTAATTGTAACTTAGGTTAGGATTTATTTTACAGGTAAATTTGTAATTATTTTAACTATTTTAGCTATTAAATAGTTCTTAACTATTTAATAGCTATTGTACCTGGTTAAAATAAATACAAAGTTACCTGTAAAATAAATATTAATCCTAAAATAGCTATAATATCATTATAATTTATATTGTAGCTATATTAGGATTTATTTTACAGGTAAGTATTTAGCTTTAAATAGGAATAATTTATTTAATAAGAGTTCATTAATTTCGTTAGATTAAAATTATATTTAATTTAGGGGGGTGTTAGTGTTAGGGTTAGATTTAGCTTTAGGGGTTAATACATTTATTAGAATAGCGGTGAGCTCCAGTCGGCAGATTAGGGGTTAATAATTGAAGTTAGGTGTCGGCGATGTTAGGGAGGGCAGATTAGGGGTTAATACTATTTATTATAGGGTTAGTGAGGCGGATTAGGGGTTAATAACTTTATAATAATAGCGGTGCGGTCCGCTCGGCAGATTAGGGGTTAATAAGTGTAGGCAGGTGGAGGCGACGTTGTGGGGGGCAGATTAGGGGTTAATAAATATAATATAGGGGTCGGCGGTGTTAGGGGCAGCAGATTAGGGGTACATAGGGATAATGTAAGTAGCGGCGGTTTACGGAGCGGCAGATTATGGGTTAAAATAATATACAGGGGTCAGCGATAGCGGGGGTGGCAGAATAGGGGTTAATAAGTGTAAGGTTAGGGGTGTTTAGACTCGGGGTACATGTTAAGAGTGTTAGGTGCAGACGTAGGAAGTGTTTCCCCATAGGAAACAATGGGGCTGCGTTAGGAGCTGAACGCGGCTTTTTTGCAGGTGTTAGGTTTTTTTTCAGCTCAAACAGCCCCATTGTTTCCTATGGGGGAATCCTGCACGAGCACGTTTTTGAGGCTGGCCGCGTCCGTAAGCAACTCTGGTATCGAGAGTTGAAGTTGCGTTAAATATGCTCTACGCTCCTTTTTTGGAGCCTAACGCAGCCATTCTGTGGACTCTCAATACCAGAGTTATTTTAAAGGTGCGGCCAGAAAAAAGCCAGCGTTAGATACGCGGGTCGTTACCGACAAAACTCTAAATCTAGCCGAATGTTTAGCACATATTAAATGGCAACCTAAAATGTAATGCACGTGATGACCTACCCTAAACAAGATTCTGACTGATTGGCTGAAAATTAACAGTTTAATAACAGTTTAATAACAGTTGTGTTCTTAAAAGGACATTCATTTTCTGATTGGTTTGTAATGCATTTTATGAAGCATATTTTAAATAGTATTTACAATAAACAAAATAAAATGCACATAAACATACTGCTGCACTACACATTGTAGAAATGAGCTCTTAGTAGTCATAACATGGTTCATTATTAAAAATCTTTGGATACAGGTGCATTTTTCATTAGATTTATAGCAGCAGCTTTTTATCTGTTTTGTGATTTACCACACATACATTTTGTATATTTGTGCTGTAAAATTACATTTTAAATAACAATTAATAAAAAGTGCACTATATTCCTTAAAAACACTACCTATTAAATAAATTATAGAAAAAGGGTATGTTCAAATAAAACTCTGGCATTTCCTAATCATTTTTTGTTTGTTTTGAGGCATTTATGATAAAATATTGTAACCCCCTAAGGCACAACACATTTTAATCTCAAGATTTACTTCTTTAAAGAAACCTGCCAGATAACCTCAAAACGTTTATTCAATTTCCAAACTAATAATATAAAATAATCTATTTCAGAAATAAAAAAGACCAAAAGAAATTCTAAAAGCAAATCTATTAAGTATATTATCTGACAACCAATGGGTCTGAACTATACAGTATTTTGCATAAATTTAGATTGTCTCTATAAATACATACCATTAAAAGACAATAGTTAGTAATGATTCAATTTATAAACAAATCTTTTTTTTTTACAACTAAATCATATAGGGCAAATTCTCTGTCAAAGACTGCAGGTCTGGATGCAAAAATGGACATTGACAGAACAGGGCCTATCTCAGAGGAAGATGTCATTGAGGATACTTTGAAATCTCTATCAGATCCAAATACTACATCATCAGTGGCCATGACTATCCAATCAGGATCACCAATGCCCTTTTCTAAAGGATCCTGTTCACCACTTGTGGAAACATTACAAATGGAGTAAACCTTTACATAAAATGGAAAGATCATACCAGGGTAGCTTGGTTGTCAACCACAATGCCATGAGATCTCTTGCCGACCTTAGCTCTTGACAATATAGTCAAATAATTTTGATTGATAATCTTCCGGGAGGACTTGGAAATGCCGGGGGAGAGACTATTGGAGGAATTATTAGCTAGTCTGAGACTCTTGGATAGTTGTGAGCGACAAAATGCGACAAAAGATATATTTTAGCCCCTATTCTTATCTTGAGGGAATTTTGGTTTTGCCTCCAATAACCATGGAAATTACAAGATCTAGACCTGACTCAAACAAGATCTTGCCATGAAAGAGCATAGTCAAAAGCCTGCTCTTAGACACCCTACCAGCTGACCAGGATTTTATCCACAATGCACATAAGCTGAAAAACATGGAAAAGACAAAACGCAACAGGACTCAAGAGAAAAGATTTATTGGACAATAAAAAAAAATATTAAAAACGATAAGGTATTATGCGTACCAGAAGTTAAAAACAGAAATGCATATCAGACAGAATTGTCTTAAACTTTAACAAGATTACTGCTTCCAGCTGATTTAGACTTGCAGGATAAAACGTCTTATACAGGCTTTCTTTAGCTTGGTGCTGTGACGCTCCTCAGTAAAATCCCACAAACGGCTCTGAATTCCGGTGTATAGAGGAAGTCCTCAGCTGTGCAGCTGTGTGGTATCTGTTGTATTCACCCGAAGGTGATTGTTGACTTCTGATGATACACCCTACCAGATAAAGCAGCATACACCATTTTTTGGTGGGGACTCAGACAAGCATCACGTATATACCATCTATTAATCCCAGAGGAGTGAGAATATAACACTAAGAGAGCCATAAAAAATACTGATAACTTACAAACTTTTTGTGCAAAACACAAAAAATATTCCTGTATGCACTAGATATCCTATATGGCTTTGTGTTTTTAATATATGATATGTTATATTATTTGTTTTTATAGTATTTGCTATTTTGAAGATATGAATTTATTCGTTTAATTCATCAATGGTATTTTAATTGTCTTTTAAGATATTTATACAAGTTAGAGTAACTAATAGTGACTTTTAGACTAATTGGCTACATCTAACCTCACCCTAGACTCTGGTCAAATATACACCTGTTCCACCCGAATTCATTAGGAACCAGAATATATATTATCTTTGAGCTGAATATATTCTGTGAGTTTTCACAAACATATACAAATCATTTAGTTCCCCCACAGCAGCGCTGACACTTTGTTGTGTTTTTAGTACACAATGCACATACGCTGCATTGAGAGGAATCATCTCAACTGGCACATCACAAATAAAGCTATTAGCAATCCTAATAAGATTAACATGGTCTTGAATCTCCTTTTTAAGGCCAGATGATTCTGAAAATGCTTTAAGGTTGGAGCACCATTCAAAAATAACTGCAGCTATGCAAGCCACAAAAACTAAGGTGTACCCTAGTGTTACCTGGAGCATTTGCAAGGGATACACATTGATTAGTCTTTCATTATTTTTGCTTTGATGCAGCTAAGGTAAACATTCAGGGCAGTGGCGTATTTAGGTTTTTTGCTGCCCTAGGCACTCAAAATTCTGCTGCCCCCACCCCCTAGGTTTTAGGCTGTTTTTTGGCCATAATATTTTTGGTCAGGGTATATATATTGTGACAGAAAGCAAGGCCTGGTTATAAATGGAAGATATTTAAGACCAAGCATTGTACATGCTATTTCTCCTTTCAGTTAAAACCCCAGGGAGAAAGAGTGTGTATTTGATTATCCCAGACAGCTGGGAAGCTGTCCAGCAGCTAATCACAGGTGTGGCTAATTAGAAGGTGTGAGGACCAAATTTAGCCCATGAGGTGGTGATAGGGAGAAATTTTCCAAAATTTCTGGAGTTATGGGAATCTGCAGAAATATGTCAAACTTCTGATATTTATGTATTTCCTTTCTCTGAAACTGATTTTGAAGGGGGTTCCATTGAAAAGGAGAAAAATAAGATTTATTGCCCTATGCCTGTATTAGTAGGTGATCAACCTTCTCAGAGTAATGAAGTACCAAGTACTAGCTTGGAAAATATTGATGATTTGATAGATCTGGTTGGTGGCCCTGGTAATTTTAAAAAAGCCCAATGGGAGGATCCAACATTGGTAGAGGCAAGAAATAATATCAGGGTTATAAATGATGTTAATTACAAAGTAAGTCAGCCAGGGAGAAGGAAACCTGAGCAAATATATCATATAAATCTGGTAAAACCTACAGAACTCCCTGTCACTGAACCAGAAGTGAATATATCAGAAGAGAGAGGTCAAGGATTTTATTAGAATCAAAATTTGAATTTTCTGTGGTACCGGGAAAAACTAATGTTATTTAGCATGACATAATAACAGAACCAGGGAAGAAGGTCTGCCTTAAACCCTATAGGGTCCCTGAGGCTCGTAGAAAGGCTATTAAACTGGAGGTAGAAAAAATGTTAAAGCTTGGGGTAATTGAGGAATCACAAAGTGAGTGGAACAGTCCAATCGTGCTTGTTCCAAAGCCGGATGGTTCATTAAGGTTCTGTAATGATTCGTAAGCTTAATTGTGTTTCCAAATTTGACACCTACCCAATGCCTAGGGTAGATGAGTTGATAGAAAGGCTAGGAAAAGCACGTTATCTCACTACAATTGATTTAGCGAAAGGGTATTGGCAGGTGCCTCTCACTAGTCAAGCAAAGGAAAAGACAGCTTTTTCAACCCCAGATGGCTTATTTCAGTATACAGTGTTGCCATTTGGTTTACATGGGGCCCCGGCAACATTCCAGAGGATGATGGATAGAATTCTGAAACCCCATGTTCGTTATGCGGCAGCATATTTGGATGATGTTATAATTTATAGTACAGATTGGGAATCCCATCTTCCAAAAGTTCAAACAGTACTTGATGCAATACGGGCCGCTGGGTTAACTGCCAATCCTGTAAAATGTACCGTTGGTTTACAGGAAGCTAAGTACTTGCGTTATACTATTGGTAGAGGATTAGTTAAACCTCAGACAACAAAAGTAGAGGCCATACAGAACTGGCCACAGCCTCTAACTAAAAAACAAGTAAGAGCATTTATTGGGATAACTAGTTATTATAGAAGGTTTATCCCGAATTTCGCTACAATTGCGGCACCCTTGACAGATCTTACAAAAGCAAGGGCCCCAATTATGATAAAATGGTCCCCAGAAGCAGAACAAGCTTTTAAGCATTTGAAAGATGCCCTTTGTGCCCATCCAGTTTTGGTAACCCCCAATTTCGATAAAGATTTTATTGTACAGACAGATGCCTCTGATGTTGGTTTAGGAGCAGTTCTCTCGCAGGAGTGTCAGGGAGAAGAGCATCCTGTCCTTTTCCTAAGCAGAAAACTTATTCCACAGGAAAAGAACTATTCTATAGTGGAGAAAGAATGCCTTGCCATTAAGTGGGCTTTAAAGACCCTTAGGTACTATCTGTTGGGAAGAAAATTTAAATTAATAACAGATCATGCTCCTCTCACATGGATGAGTCAGAATAAGGACACAAATTCAAGGGTTACTAGGTGGTTTCTTAGCTTGCAACCCTTCAATTTTACTGTTGAGCACAGGGCCGGTCTTTTGCAGGGCAATGCTGATGGTTTGTCTCGGGTACATTCATTGATGTCCATGGTCGCTCAACCCACTGGGTGTGAGCTGGGGGGGAGGATATGTGACAGAAAGCAAGGCCTGGTTATAAATGGAAGATATTTAAGACCAAGCATTGTACATGCTATTTCTCCTTTCAGTTAAAACCCCAGGGAGAAAGAGTGTGTATTTGATCATCCCAGACAGCTGGGAAGCTGTCCAGCAGCTAATCACAGGTGTGGCTAATTAGAAGTTGTGAGGGTTTAAATAGCAGCCTCACTTAGGCCTTGAGAGAGAGATATACAGCTACAGAAGCTGGTGTGTGTGTTTGTTACACTGTGTAAAAGACTTTTGTTCCTTTGAACTGTAAAATGACATTATTTTTACAAAGCACTTGTGGAATGCTGTGAAGTGCTGGGACACATTTAAAAGCATTTAGCTTTGCTGCAGAGGAAGGATTTCCCTCTGTTGAAAATGAACTGCCTGTTTGTTATTGCAGTGAAAAATAAAGCCTTTTAAACTACAGTGACTGTCCTGTGCTGCATTTGTGCCCTAGAAGACCGTGGTTAAAAGTGGCTCCTGTTACACTTGGTGGAGAATGCGGGCAACCACGTTGTAAGTCTGTGGGCATAATAATCTGCAAGCAACATGGAGGAAGTCATTAAAGCTTTGATCCATTCTAATGCTATAAAGCAAGAGACTAACAGAAAAGCTGCTGAAAATAGTGCAGCACTGCAACAGTTGGTCTTGGCCCAGTCAGAGAGTGCTATGCTGCTGGCTAAATCACAGAAGGAGAACACTGAATTGTTGATACAACAGATGGCTGCTGTGCAAACTGAGACATTCAGGAAGACCCGGGAGGAGCAGCAAAGTGCTACACAGACTCTGCAACGAGAGGTTCAAGCCATATCAGAAAGACTGAACTCTGAATATATTGGTGGCAGCCAAGGTTCCAGAGTAATAAGGGCTAGTCATTATCTTCAAAAAATGACAGCAGCTGATGATGTTGAGGCGTATCTTTTGGCATTTGAACGCACAGCAGAAAGAGAAAAATGGCCGAAAGTTGAGTGGGCGAGTATACTTGCGCCATTTCTTAGTGGTGAACCTCAGAAGGCCTACTTTGATTTAGAGCCAGCACAAGCCAGTGACTATGAGAAATTGAAAGCAGAAATCCTTGCACGCCTGGGGGTGACTTCGGCAGTCCGTGCACAAAGATTCCATTCCTGGATGTTTTCATCTCATAATGCTGCAAGATCCCAGATGTTCGACCTTATACACCTTGCCAGGAAGTGGCTGCAACCAGAGGTTAATTCGGCTACCAAAATAGTGGAACTACTGGTGATGGACCGGTTTCAGCGTGGATTACCTGCTTCCCTGCGGCGGTGGGTTAATCAAGGTGATCCTCAAACAGTGGATCAGTTGATTGTATTGGTCGAAAGATTTATAGCTTCAGGAGAAGTTTTGCAACAATCTTCAATGGATCAGCCCCACAATCCCAAGTCCCAGAGCTCTACAAGAACTGGTAAGACTGTTAAGGGGATAAAGGGGATAAGAGAGCAGCAGGTGTATAGGCAAAACACCAGAGACATTTCCCCAGGAATTAAGGAAACATTTAAATATAACCAACCTGTAAGATGTTTTAAATGTAATGAGGTTGGGCATATTGCTAGAGACTGTGATAAAGATGAATTTATGGACTGTAATGTTGAACATTCACTATTGTCTAATAGCAACAGCTCTGTTAATAATGATTCCCATTGGTGTACTGTGACGGTTAATGGTAAAGTGTCTAGGGCTTTGCTTGATTCAGGAAGTATGGTCACACTAGTGGCTAAATCTTTAGTACCAGATGCAGTATTAGATTATGGGGAAAAAATGGGAATTATCTGTGTTCATGGAGATAAACGGGAATATCCTACAGCTGAGGTGGAGATTGAGACTCAGTGTGGTAAATTAAAATATTGTGTTGGTGTAGTACCAAATTTAGCCCATGAGGTGGTGATAGGGAGAAATTTTCCAAAATTTCTGGAGTTATGGGAATCTCCAGAAATATGTCAAACTTCTGATATTTATGTATTTCCTTTCTCTGAAACTGATTTTGAAGGGGGTTCCATTGAAAAGGAGAAAAATAAGATTTATTGCCCTATGCCTGTATTAGTAGGTGATCAACCTTCTCAGAGTAATGAAGTACCAAGTACTAGCTTGGAAAATATTGATGATTTGATAGATCTGGTTGGTGGCCCTGGTAATTTTAAAAAAGCCCAATGGGAGGATCCAACATTGGTAGAGGCAAGAAATAATATCAGGGTTATAAAAGATGTTAATTACAAAGTAAGTCAGCCAGGGAGAAGGAAACCTGAGCAAATATATCATATAAATCTGGTAAAACCTACAGAACTCCCTGTCACTGAACCAGAGGTGAATATATCGGAAACCCTATCTGTACATCAGAAGAGAGAGGTCAAGGATTTTATTAGAATGAACAAAGAGGTATTTTCTGTGGTACTGGGAAAAACTAATGTTATTAAGCATGACATAATAACAGAACCAGGGAAGAAGGTCTGCCTTAAACCCTATAGGGTCCCTGAGGCTCGTAGAAAGGCTATTAAACTGGAGGTAGAAAAAATGTTAAAGCTTGGGGTAATTGAGGAATCACAAAGTGAGTGGAACAGTCCAATCGTGCTTGTTCCAAAGCCGGATGGTTCATTAAGGTTCTGTAATGACTTTCGTAAGCTTAATTGTGTTTCCAAATTTGACACCTACCCAATGCCTAGGGTAGATGAGTTGATAGAAAGGCTAGGAAAAGCACGTTATCTCACTACAATTGATTTAGCGAAAGGGTATTGGCAGGTGCCTCTCACTAGTCAAGCAAAGGAAAAGACAGCTTTTTCAACCCCAGAGGGCTTATTTCAGTATATGGTGTTGCCATTTGGTTTACATGGGGCCCCGGCAACATTCCAGAGGATGATGGATAGAATTCTGAAACCCCATGTTCGTTATGCGGCAGCATATTTGGATGATGTTATAATTTATAGTACAGATTGGGAATCCCATCTTCCAAAAGTTCAAACAGTACTTGATGCAATACGGGCCGCTGGGTTAACTGCCAATCCTGCAAAATGTACCGTTGGTTTACAGGAAGCTAAGTACTTGGGTTATACTATTGGTAGAGGATTAGTTAAACCTCAGACAACAAAAGTAGAGGCCATACAGAACTGGCCACAGCCTCTAACTAAAAAACAAGTAAGAGCATTTATTGGGATAACTAGTTATTATAGAAGGTTTATCCCGAATTTCGCTACAATTGCGGCACCCTTGACAGATCTCACAAAAGCAAGGGCCCCAATTATGATAAAATGGTCCCCAGAAGCAGAACAAGCTTTTAAGCATTTGAAAGATGCCCTTTGTGCCCATCCAGTTTTGGTAACCCCCAATTTCGATAAAGATTTTATTGTACAGACAGATGCCTCTGATGTTGGTTTAGGAGCAGTTCTCTCGCAGGAGTGTCAGGGAGAAGAGCATCCTGTCCTTTTCCTAAGCAGAAAACTTATTCCACAGGAAAAGAACTATTCTATAGTGGAGAAAGAATGCCTTGCCATTAAGTGGGCTTTAGAGACCCTTAGGTACTATCTGTTGGGAAGAAAATTTAAATTAATAACAGATAATGCTCCTCTCACATGGATGAGTCAGAATAAGGACACAAATTCAAGGGTTACTAGGTGGTTTCTTAGCTTGCAATTTTACTGTTGAGCACAGGGCCGGTCTTTTGCAGGGCAATGCTGATGGTTTGTCTCGGGTACATTCATTGATGTCCATGGTCGCTCAACCCACTGGGTGTGAGCTGGGGGGGAGGATATGTGACAGAAAGCAAGGCCTGGTTATAAATGGAAGATATTTAAGACCAAGCATTGTACATGCTATTTCTCCTTTCAGTTAAAACCCCAGAGAGAAAGAGTGTGTATTTGATTATCCCAGACAGCTGGGAAGCTGTCCAGCAGCTAATCACAGGTGTGGCTAATTAGAAGTTGTGAGGGTTTTACCCCTTAAGGACCGACGTACCCTGTATGTCACTGGCCTTTTTTGGGGACTTGATTGTTTTATAGCGTGGTCTTGCCACCAGCGTTGAGACTGCTCTATTCCACAAAGCCTGCTGGAGGGAGTGGATTAATAGTGTGTTCTTGCTAGACTTGTGCTATTATGTCCTGAAAAAACCCTTAACGACCAGTAACATACAGAGTACATTGTGGTCATTAAGGGGTTAAATAGCAGCCTCACTTAGGCCTTGAGAGAGAGATATACAGCTACAGAAGCTGGTGTGTGTGTTTGTTACACTGTGTAAAAGACTTTTGTTCCTGTGAACTGTAAAAGGACATTATTTTTACAAAGCACTTGTGGAATGCTGTGAAGTGCTGGGACACATTTAAAAGCATTTAGCTTTGCTGCAGAGGAAGGATTTCCCTCTGTTGAAAATGAACTGCCTGTTTGTTATTGCTGTGAAAAATAAAGCCTTTTAAACTACAGTGACTGTCCTGTGCTGCATTTGTGCCCTAGAAGACCGTGGTTAAAAGTGGTTCCTGTTACAATATATATATATATATATATACACACACACACATATATATATACATACATTCTCATATACACACACATCTATATATACATCTATATATACATATACACATATATATATATATATATATATACACACATATATACATTACATATATATATATACAGGGAGTGCAGAATTATTAGGCAAGTTGTATTTTTGAGGATTAATTTTATTATTGAACAACAACCATGCTCTCAATGAACCCAAAAAACTCATTAATATCAAAGCTGAATAGTTTTGGAAGTAGTTTTTAGTTTGTTTTTAGTTATAGCTATTTTAGGGGGATATCTGTGTGTGCAGGTGACTATTACTGTGCATAATTATTAGGCAACTTAACAAAAAACAAATATATACCCATTTCAATTATTTATTTTTACCAGTGAAACCAATATAACATCTTAACATTCACAAATATACATTTCTGACATTCAAAAACAAAACAAAAACAAATCAGTGACCAATATAGCCACCTTTCTTTGCAAGGACACTCAAAAGCCTGCCATCCATGGATTCTGTCAGTGTTTTGATCTGTTCACCATCAACATTGCGTGCAGCAGCAACCACAGCCTCCCAGACACTGTTCAGAGAGGTGTACTGTTTTCCCTCCTTGTAAATCTCACATTTGATGATGGACCACAGGTTCTCAATGGGGTTCAGATCAGGTGAACAAGGAGGCCATGTCATTAGATTTTCTTCTTTTATACCCTTTCTTGCCAGCCACGCTGTGGAGTACTTGGACGCGTGTGATGGAGCATTGTCCTGCATGAAAATCATGTTTTTCTTGAAGGATGCAGACTTCTTCCTGTACCACTGCTTGAAGAAGGTGTCTTCCAGAAACTGGCAGTAGGACTGGGAGTTGAGCTTGACTCCATCCTCAACCCGAAAAGGCCCCACAAGCTCATCTTTGATGATACCAGCCCAAACCAGTACTCCACCTCCACCTTGCTGGCGTCTGAGTCGGACTGGAGCTCTCTGCCCTTTACCAATCCAGCCACGGGCCCATCCATCTGGCCCATCAAGACTCACTCTCATTTCATCAGTCCATAAAACCTTAGAAAAATCAGTCTTGAGATATTTCTTGGCCCAGTCTTGACGTTTCAGCTTGTGTGTCTTGTTCAGTGTTGGTCGTCTTTCAGCCTTTCTTACCTTGGCCATGTCTCTGAGTATTGCACACCTTGTGCTTTTGGGCACTCCAGTGATGTTGCAGCTCTGAAATATGGCCAAACTGGTGGCAAGTGGCATCTTGGCAGCTGCACGCTTGACTTTTCTCAGTTCATGGGCAGTTATTTTGCGCCTTGGTTTTTCCACACGCTTCTTGCGACCCTGTTGACTATTTTGAATGAAACGCTTGATTGTTCGATGATCACGCTTCAGAAGCTTTGCAATTTTAAGAGTGCTGCATCCCTCTGCAAGATATCTCACTATTTTTGACTTTTCTGAGCCTGTCAAGTCCTTCTTTTGACCCATTTTGCCAAAGGAAAGGAAGTTGCCTAATAATTATGCACACCTGATATAGGGTGTTGATGTCATAAGACCACACCCCTTCTCATTACAGAGATGCACATCACCTAATATGCTTAATTGGTAGTAGGCTTTCGAGCCTATACAGCTTGGAGTAAGACAACATGCATAAAGAGGATGATGTGGTCAAAATACTCATTTGCCTAATAATTCTGCTCTCCCTGTATATATATATATATATATATATATATATATATATATATATATATATATATATGATCAGTGTATTTAAAAAAGTTGTTTTATGGTGAAGTAATTGCTTAGTCACTAGAGAGGTTTTGACCAGATACAAAATGAAGAGCAGTGTAATGACTTATTTGCTAGACAGAACTACCAGCCCGCCGCCACTGATGTTCCGAGTCCTTCGTGTGCTCACAGTCAGACGTAAAGAGCACAGCCACAGCTGCTGACAACTACTGAGAAGGAGAGAGTCCTCCAAGCGGCAGAAGTCTTCATCCAAGCGGCATCTTCTGTCTTCATCTATACATATGTGGACATATATAAAAGTGCATTGGAGCCCTTTGCAGTTAAGTAGATGAAAACATGTAAAAGCATATTTATGCAATACTTATATTTAATAAAGTGCTATACTGTGTATTTACTGTAAATATTTCACATTCCAATGGTCTGCACATAGCAGAATATGTTCTATGTATTTGCAAATAGATTCAGCTGCAGAAGAGCACAGGCCTGTTGCAACTTCAATTAAAGTTAAAGGGACATGAAACCCCAAAATTGTAATTTTATGGTTCAGATAGATCATACAATTGTAAACAACATTTCAATTTACTTCTATTATCTAATTTGATTCATTTTCTTGGTATCATTTATTGAAGGAACAGTAATGCACTACTGGAAACTAGTTGAAATCCAATGACGAGAGGAATGCATTTGCAGTCACCAATCAGCAGATTCTGAGCCTATCAGTTATTCTTCTCAACAAAAGATACAAAGAGAATAAAACATTACATAATAGAAATAGATTGGAACATTATTTAAAATTGCATGCTCCATCTGAATCGTAAAAGAAAGAAAAAAAACAGAATTTATGCTTACCTGATAAATTACTTTCTCCAACGGTGTGTCCGGTCCACGGCGTCATCCTTACTTGTGGGATATTCTCCTCCCCAACAGGAAATGGCAAAGAGTCCCAGCAAAGCTGGCCATATAGTCCCTCCTAGGCTCCGCCCACCCCAGTCATTCGACCGACGGACAGGAGGAAATATATATAGGAGAAACCATATGGTACCGTGGTGACTGTAGTTAGAGAAAATAATTCATCAGACCTGATTAAAAAACCAGGGTGGGCCGTGGACCGGACACACCGTTGGAGAAAGTAATTTATCAGGTAAGCATAAATTCTGTTTTCTCCAACATAGGTGTGTCCGGTCCACGGCGTCATCCTTACTTGTGGGAACCAATACCAAAGCTTTAGGACACGGATGAAGGGAGGGAGCAAATCAGGTCACCTAAATGGAAGGCACCACGGCTTGCAAAACCTTTCTCCCAAAAATAGCCTCCGAAGAAGCAAAAGTATCAAATTTGTAAAATTTGGCAAAAGTGTGCAGTGAAGACCAAGTCGCTGCCTTACATATCTGGTCAACAGAAGCCTCGTTCTTGAAGGCCCATGTGGAAGCCACAGCCCTAGTGGAGTGAGCTGTGATTTTTTCAGGAGGCTGCCGTCCGGCAGTCTCATAAGCCAATCGGATAATGCTTTTAAGCCAAAAGGAAAGAGAGGTAGAAGTCGCTTTTTGACCTCTCCTTTTACCAGAATAAACAACAAACAAGGAAGATGTTTGTCTGAAATCTTTAGTAGCCTCTAAATAGAATTTTAGAGCACGGACTACGTCCAAATTGTGTAACAAACGTTCCTTCTTTGAAACTGGATTCGGGCACAAAGAAGGTACAACTATCTCCTGGTTAATATTTTTGTTAGAAACAACTTTCGGAAGAAAACCAGGCTTAGTACGCAAAACCACCTTATCTGCATGGAACACCAGATAGGGCGGAGAACACTGCAGAGCAGATAACTCTGAAACTCTTCTAGCAGAAGAAATTGCAACTAAAAACAAAACTTTCCAAGATAGTAACTTAATATCTATGGAATGTAAAGGTTCAAACGAAACCCCTTGAAGAACTGAAAGAACTAGATTTAGACTCCAGGGAGGAGTCAAAGGTCTGTAAACAGGCTTGATCCTAACCAGAGCCTGAACAAATGCTTGAACATCTGGCACGGCTGCCAGTCTTTTGTGAAGTAAAACAGATAAAGCAGAGATCTGTCCCTTTAGAGAACTTGCAGATAATCCTTTCTCCAAACCTTCTTGTAGAAAGGATAGAATCTTAGGAATCTTTATCTTGTTCCATGGGAATCCTTTGGATTCACACCAACAGATATATTTTTTCCATATTTTATGGTAAATTTTTCTAGTTACAGGCTTTCTAGCCTGAATCAGAGTATCTATTACAGAATCTGAAAACCCACGCTTTGATAAAATCAAGCGTTCAATCTCCAAGCCGTCAGTTGGAGGGAAACCAGATTCGGATGTTCGAACGGACCCTGAACAAGAAGGTCCTGTCTCAAAGGTAGCTTCCATGGTGGAACCGATGACATATTCACCAGGTCTGCATACCAAGTCCTGCGTGGCCACGCAGGAGCTATCAAGATCACCGAGGCCCTCTCCTGATTGATCCTGGCTACCAGCCTGGGAATGAGAGGAAACGGTGGGAATACATAAGCTAGGTTGAAGGTCCAAGGTGCTACTAGTGCATCTACTAGAGTCGCCTTGGGATCCCTGGATCTGGACCCGTAGCAAGGAACCTTGAAGTTCTGACGAGACGCCATCAGATCCATGTCTGGAATGCCCCATAATTGAGTTATTTGGGCAAAGATTTCCGGATGGAGTTCCCACTCCCCCGGATGGAATGCCTGACGACTCAGAAAATCCGCTTCCCAATTTTCCACTCCTGGGATGTGGATCGCAGACAAGTGGCAGGAGTGATCCTCCGCCCATTGAATTATCTTGGTCACTTCTTTCATCGCCAGGGAACTCCTTGTTCCCCCCTGATGATTGATATATGCAACGGTCGTCATGTTGTCTGATTGAAACCTTATGAATTTGGCCTTTGCTAGTTGAGGCCAAGCTCGGAGAGCATTGAATATCGCTCTCAGTTCCAGAATGTTTATCGGGAGAAGAGACTCTTCCCGAGACCATAGACCCTGAGCTTTCAGGGATTCCCAGACCATGCCCCAGCCCACTAGACTGGCGTCGGTCATGACAATGACCCACTCTGGTCTGCGGAAGCTCATTCCCTGTGACAGATTGTCCTGGGTCAGCCACCAACGGAGTGAATCTCTGGTCTTTTGATCTACTTGAATCATCGGAGACAAGTCTGTATAATCCCCATTCCACTGTCTGAGCATGCACAGTTGTAATGGTCTTAGATGAATTCGTGCAAAAGGAACTATGTCCATTGTTGCAACCATCAATCCTATTACTTCCATGCACTGCGCTATGGAAGGACGAGGAACAGAATGAAGTACTTGACAAGAGCTTAGAAGTTTTGATTTTCTGACCTCTGTCAGAAAAATCCTCATTTCTAAGGAATCTATTATTGTTCCCAAGAAGGGAACTCTTGTTGACGGGGACAGAGAACTTTTTTCTTTGTTCACCTTCCATCCGTGAGATCTGAGAAAGGCTAGGACGATGTCCGTATGAGCCTTTGCTTTTGACAGGGACGACGCTTGAATTAGGATGTCGTCCAAGTAAGGTACTACTGCAATGCCCCTTGGTCTTAGAACCGCTAGAAGGGACCCTAGTACCTTTGTGAAAATCCTTGGAGCAGTGGCTAATCCGAATGGAAGTGCCACAAACTGGTAATGCTTGTCCAGAAAAGCAAACCTTAGGAACTGATGATGTTCCTTGTGGATAGGAATATGTAGGTACGCATCCTTTAAATCCACGGTAGTCATAAATTGACTTTCTTGGATGGTGGGTAGGATCGTTCGAATAGTTTCCATTTTGAACGATGGTACCCTGAGAAATTTGTTTAGGATCTTCAAATCCAAAATTGGTCTGAATGTTCCCTCTTTTTTGGGAACTACGAACAGATTGGAATAAAATCCCATTCCTTGTTCTCTTATTGGAACTGGATGTATCACTCCCATCTTTAACAGGTCTTCTACACAATGTAAGAATGCCTGTCTCTTTATTTGGTTTGAGGATAAGTGAGACCTGTGGAACCTTCCCCTTGGGGGTAGTTCCTTGAATTCCAGGAGATAACCTTGAGAAACTATTTCTAGCGCCCAAGGATCCTGAACATCTCTTGCCCAAGCCTGAGCAAAGAGAGAGAGTCTGCCCCCCACTAGATCCGGTCCCGGATCGGGGGCTATCCCTTCATGCTGTTTTGGTAGCAGTGGTAAGCTTCTTGGCCTGCTTACCCTTGTTCCAGCCTTGCATTGGTTTCCAGGCTGGTTTGGGTTGTGAAGTATTACCCTCTTGCTTAGAGGATGCAGAATTAGAGGCTGGTCCGTTTCTGCGAAAGGGACGAAAAACAAAATTTATGCTTACCTGATAAATTCATTTCTCCTGTAGTGTGGTCAGTCCACGGGTCATCATTACTTCTGGGATATTATCTCCTCCCCTACAGGAAGTGCAAGAGGATTCACCCAGCAGAGCTGCTATATAGCTCCTCCCCTCTACGTCACCTCCAGTCATTCGACCAAAGGACCAACGAGAAAGGAGAAGCCCAAGGGTGTAGTGGTGACTGGAGTATAATCCAAAAAATTTTTTAGCCTGCCATAAAAAACAGGGCGGGCCGTGGACTGACCACACTACAGGAGAAATTAATTTATCAGGTAAGCATAAATTTTGTTTTCTCCTGTTAAGTGTGGTCAGTCCACGGGTCATCATTACTTCTGGGATACCAATACCAAAGCAAAAGTACACGGATGACGGGAGGGACAGGCAGGCTCTTTATACGGAGGGAACCACTGCCTGAAGAACCTTTCTCCCAAAAACAGCCTCCGAAGAAGCAAAAGTGTCAAATTTGTAAAATTTGGAAAAAGTATGAAGAGAAGACCAAGTTGCAGCCTTGCAAATCTGTTCAACAGAAGCCTCATTCTTAAAGGCCCAAGTGGAAGCCACAGCTCTAGTAGAATGAGCTGTAATTCTTTCAGGAGGCTGCTGTCCAGCAGTCTCATAGGCTAATCGTATTATGCTACGAAGCCAAAAAGAGAGAGAGGTAGCCGAAGCTTTTTGACCTCTCCTCTGGCCAGAATAAACGACAAACAGGGAAGACGTTTGACGAAAATCCTTAGTTGCCTGTAAATAAAATTTCAGGGCACGGACTACATCTAGATTGTGTAGCAGACGTTCCTTCTTCGAGGAAGGATTAGGACACAAAGATGGAACAACAATCTCTTGATTGATATTCCTGTTAGTGACCACCTTAGGTAGGAACCCAGGTTTAGTACGCAGAACTACCTTGTCTGAATGAAAAATCAGATAAGGAGAATCACAATGTAAGGCAGATAACTCAGAGACTCTTCGAGCCGAGGAAATAGCCATTAAAAACAGAACTTTCCAAGATAACAACTTGATATCAATGGAATGAAGGGGTTCAAACGGAACACCCTGTAAAACATTAAGAACTAAGTTCAAACTCCATGGCGGAGCAACAGTTTTAAACACAGGCTTGATCCTAGCTAAAGCCTGACAAAAAGCTTGAACGTCCGGAACTTCTGACAGACGTTTGCGCAAAAGAATGGACAGAGCTGAAATCTGTCCCTTTAAGGAACTAGCGGATAAACCCTTTTCTAAACCTTCTTGTAGAAAAGACAATATCCTTGGAATCCTAACCTTACTCCATGAGTAACTCTTGGATTCGCACCAATATAAGTATTTACGCCATATTTTATGGTAAATCCTTCTGGTAACAGGCTTCCTAGAATGTATTAAGGTATCAATAAATGGCTCAGAAAACCCACGTTTTGATAAAATCAAGCGTTCAATCTCCAAGCAGTCAGCTTCAGAGAAGTTAGATTTTGATGTTTGAATGGACCCTGGATCAGAAGGTCCTGTTTCAGAGGTAGAGACCAAGGCGGACAGGATGACATGTCCACTAGATCTGCATACCAAGTCCTGCGTGGCCATGCCGGTGCTATTAGAATCACTGATGCTCTCTCCTGTTTGATTCTGGCAATCAATCGAGGAAGCATCGGGAAGGGTGGAAACACATAAGCCATCTTGAAGGTCCAAGGTGCTGTCAGAGCATCTATCAGAACCGCTCCCGGATCCCTGGATCTGGACCTGTAGCGAGGAAGCTTGGCGTTCTGACGAGACGCCATGAGATCTATCTCTGGTTTGCCCCAACGTCGAAGTATTTGGGCAAAGACCTCCGGATGAAGTTCCCACTCCCCCGGATGAAAAGTCTGACGACTTAAGAAATCCGCCTCCCAGTTCTCCACTCCCGGGATGTGGATTGCAGACAGGTGGCAAGAGTGAGACTCTGCCCAGCGAATTATCTTTGATACTTCCATCATTGCTAGGGAGCTTCTTGTCCCTCCCTGATGGTTGATGTAAGCTACAGTCGTGATGTTGTCCGACTGAAACCTGATGAACCCCCGAGTTGTTAACTGGGGCCAAGCCAGAAGGGCATTGAGAACTGCTCTCAATTCCAGAATGTTTATAGGAAGGAGACTCTCCTCCTGATTCCATAGTCCCTGAGCCTTCAGAGAATTCCAGACAGCGCCCCAACCTAGTAGGCTGGCGTCTGTTGTTACAATTGTCCAGTTTGGCCTGCTGAATGGCATCCCCCTGGACAGGTGTGGCCGATAAAGCCACCATAGAAGAGAATTTCTGGTCTCTTGATTCAGATTCAGAGTGGGGGACAAATCTGAGTAATCCCCATTCCACTGACTTAGCATGCACAATTGCAGCGGTCTGAGATGTAGGCGTGCTAAGGGGACTATGTCCATTGCCGCTACCATTAATCCGATCACCTCCATCCATTGAGCTACTGACGGGTGTTGAATGGAATGAAGGACACGGCATGCATTTTGAAGCTTTGTTAACCTGTCTTCTGTCAGGTAAATCTTCATTTCTACAGAATCTATCAGAGTCCCCAAGAAGGGAACTCTTGTGAGTGGAAGGAGAGAACTCTTCTTTTCGTTCACCTTCCATCCATGCGACCTTAGAAATGCCAGTACTAACTCTGTATGAGACTTGGCAGTTTGAAAGCTTGAAGCTTGTATCAGAATGTCGTCTAGGTACGGAGCTACCGAAATTCCTCGCGGTCTTAGTACCGCCAGAAGAGTACCCAGAACCTTTGTGAAGATTCTTGGAGCCGTAGCCAAACCGAATGGAAGAGCTACAAACTGGTAATGCCTGTCTAGAAAGGCAAACCTTAGATACCGGTAATGATTTCTGTGAATCGGTATGTGAAGGTAAGCATCCTTTAAATCCACTGTGGTCATGTACTGACCCTCTTGGATCATGGGCAAAATTGTTCGAATAGTTTCCATCTTGAACGATGGAACTCTTAGGAATTTGTTTAGGATCTTTAAATCCAAGATTGGCCTGAAAGTTCCCTCTTTCTTGGGAACTACAAACAGATTTGAGTAAAACCCTTGTCCTTGTTCCGACCGTGGAACTGGATGGATCACTCCCATTAATAAAAGATCTTGTACGCAGCGTAGAAACGCTTCCTTCTTTGTTTGGTTTGTTGACAACCTTGACAGATGAAATCTCCCTCTTGGGGGAGAGGATTTGAAGTCCAGAAGGTATCCCTGAGATATGATCTCTAACGCCCAGGGATCCTGAACATCTCTTGCCCAAGCCTGGGCGAAGAGAGAAAGTCTGCCCCCCACTAGATCCGGTCCCGGATCGGGGGCCCTCGATTCATGCTGTCTTAGGGGCAGCAGCAGGTTTCCTGGCCTGCTTGCCCTTGTTCCAGGACTGGTTAGGTTTCCAGCCTTGTCTGTAGCGAGCAACAGCTCCTTCCTGTTTTGGTGCAGAGGAAGTTGATGCTGCTCCTGCTTTGAAATTACGAAAGGAACGAAAATTAGACTGTCTAGCCTTAGCTTTGGCTTTGTCCTGAGGCAGGGCATGGCCTTTACCTCCTGTAATGTCAGCGATAATCTCTTTCAACCCGGGCCCGAATAAGGTCTGCCCTTTGAAAGGTATATTAAGCAATTTAGATTTAGAAGTAACATCAGCTGACCAGGATTTTAGCCACAGTGCTCTGCGTGCCTGAATGGCGAATCCGGAATTCTTAGCCGTAAGTTTAGTTAAATGTACTACGGCATCTGAAATAAATGAGTTAGCTAACTTAAGGGCTTTAAGTTTGTGTGTAATCTCATCTAGTGTAGATGATTCAAGTGTCTCTTCCAGAGACTCAAACCAAAATGCTGCTGCAGCCGTGACAGGCGCAATACATGCAAGAGGTTGCAATATAAAACCTTGTTGAACAAACATTTTCTTAAGGTAACCCTCTAATTTTTTATCCATTGGATCTGAAAAAGCACAGCTATCCTCCACCGGGATAGTGGTACGCTTAGCTAAAGTAGAAACTGCTCCCTCCACCTTAGGGACCGTTTGCCATAAGTCCCGTGTGGTGGCGTCTATTGGAAACATTTTTCTAAATATCGGAGGGGGTGAGAACGGCACACCGGGTCTATCCCACTCCTTAGTAACAATTTCAGTAAGTCTCTTAGGTATAGGAAAAACATCAGTACTCGCCGGTACCGCAAAATATCTATCCAACCTACACATTTTCTCTGGTATTGCAACTGTGTTACAATCATTCAGAGCCGCTAATACCTCCCCTAGTAATACACGGAGGTTTTCCAGCTTAAATTTAAAATTTGAAATATCTGAATCCAGTCTGTTTGGATCAGAACCGTCACCCACAGAATGAAGTTCTCCGTCCTCATGTTCTGCCACCTGTGACGCAGTGTCTGACATGGCCCTAATATTATCAGCGCACTCTGTTCTCACCCCAGAGTGATCACGCTTACCTCTCAGTTCTGGTAATTTAGCCAAAACTTCAGTCATAACTGTAGCCATATCCTGTAATGTGATTTGTAATGGCCGCCCAGATGTACTCGGTGCTACAATATCACGCACCTCCCGAGCGGGAGATGCAGGTACTGACACGTGAGGCGAGTTAGTCGGCATAACTCTCCCCTCGTTGTTTGGTGAAATATGTTCAATTTGTACAGATTGACTTTTATTTAAAGTAGCATCAATACAGTTAGTACATAAATTTCTATTGGGCTCCACTTTGGCATTAGCACATATAGCACAAGTATCTTCCTCTGAATCAGACATGTTTAACACACTAGCAATTAACTAGCAACTTGGAAATGCTTTTCAAGTAATTTACAATAATATGAAAACGAACTGTGCCTATAAGAAGCACAGAAAAAATTATGACAGTTGAAATAAATAAATTATAGCATCAACTCTTTGTAAGAAATATACAATTTTAGCAAAGGATTGTTCCCATTAGCAAAGGATAACTAACCCTGACAGCAGAAAAAATACACAAATAAACGTTTTTTATCACAGTCAACTACAATCTTCACAGCTCTGCTGAATGATTACCTCCCTCAAAACAAGCTTTGAAGATCCCTGAGTTCTGTAGAGATGAACCGGATCATGCAGGAAGAAAATGAACCTCTGACTGAGTTTTTTGATGCGTAGTAAAAGCCAAGTGGAAAAAACAGTGCCCAAAACATTTTTTCACCCAATACCTCAGAGAAATAAACGATTTTACATGCCAGCAAAAAACGTTTAACCTCAATAAATTAATTGTTATTTAAAAACCTATTGCAAGTCCCTGCAAATTAGGTTAAGACTATGCATACAGTATAAATCCAGTGAAGTACCATTCCCCAGAATACTGAAGTGTAAAATATACATACATGACAGCCTGATACCAGATACATCTACTGTATTTAAGGCTGAGTTTACATTATAACGGTATGGCAGGATTTTCTCATCAATTCCATGTCAGAAAATAATAAACTGCTACATACCTCTTTGCAGATTAATCTGCCCGCTGTCCCCTGATCTGAAGTTTACCTCTCCTCAGATGGCCGAGAAACAGCAATATGATCTTAACTACTCCGGCTAAAATCATAGAAAAAACTCAGGTAGATTCTTCTTCAAATTCTACCAGAGAATGAATAACACACTCCGGTGCTATTATAAAATAACAAACTTTTGATTGAAGGTAATAAACTAATTAAAATCACCACAGTCCTCTCACACATCCTATCTATTCGTTGGGTGCAAGAGAATGACTGGAGGTGACGTAGAGGGGAGGAGCTATATAGCAGCTCTGCTGGGTGAATCCTCTTGCACTTCCTGTAGGGGAGGAGATAATATCCCAGAAGTAATGATGACCCGTGGACTGACCACACTTAACAGGAGAAATTAGGCTTATTTTTAGCCTTAAAAGACCTATCCTGTGGGAGGGCGTGTCCCTTTCCCCCAGTGATGTCTGAAATAATCTCCTTCAAATCTGGTCCAAATAATGTTTTACCTTTGAAAGGGATGTTAAGCAATTTTGTCTTGGAAGACACATCCACTGACCAAGACTTTAGCCAAAGCGCTCTGCGCGCCACGATAGCAAACCCTGAATTTTTCGCCGCTAATCTAGCTAATTGCAAAGCGGCATCTAAAACAAAAGAGTTAGCCAATTTAAGTGCGTGAACTCTGTCCATAACCTCCTCATATGAAGATTCTCTACTGAGCGACTTTTCTAGTTCCTCGAACCAGAAACACGCTGCCGTAGTGACAGGAACAATGCACGAAATTGGTTGTAGAAGGTAACCTTGCTGTACAAAAATCTTTTTAAGCAAACCCTCTAATTTTTTATCCATAGGATCTTTGAAAGCACAACTATCTTCGATAGGAATAGTAGTGCGTTTGTTTAGAGTAGAAACCGCCCCCTCGACCTTGGGGACTGTCTGCCATAAGTCCTTTCTGGGGTCGACTATAGGAAATAATTTCTTAAATATAGGGGGGGGAACAAAAGGTATGCCGGGCTTTTCCCACTCTTTATTTACTATGTCCGCCACCCGCTTGGGTATAGGAAAAGCGTCGGGGGGCACCGGAACCTCTAGGAACTTGTCCATCTTACATAATTTCTCTGGAATGACCAAATTGTCACAATCATCCAGAGTAGATAACACCTCCTTAAGCAGTGTGCGGAGATGTTCTAATTTAAATTTAAATGTCACAACATCAGGTTCAGCTTGATGAGAAATTTTTCCTGAATCTGAGATTTCTCCATCAGACAAAACCTCCCTCATGGCCCCTTGAGATTGGTGTGAGGGTATGTCAGAACAGTTATCATCAGCGCCCTCTTGCTCTTCAGTGTTTAAAACAGAGCAATCGCGCTTTCTCTGATAAGTAGGCATTTTGGATAAAAGATTTGCTATGGAGTTATCCATTACAGCCGTTAATTGTTGCATGGTAATAAGTATTGGCGCACTAGATGTACTAGGGGCCTCCTGTATGGGCAAGACTGGTGTAGACACAGTAGGGGATGATGTAGTATCATGTTTACTCCCCTCATTTGAGGAATCATCTTGGGCAATATCATTATCTGTGGCATTACTGTCCTTACTTTGTTTGGACGCTATGGCACAATTATCACATAAATTTAAATGGGGAGACACATTGGCTTTCATACATATAGAACATAGCTTATCTGAAGGTACAGACATGTTAAACAGGCTTAAACTTGTCAACAAAGCACACAAAAAGTTTTAAAATAAAACCGTTACTGTCTCTTTAAATTTCAAACAGAAAACACTTTATTACTGAATATGTTAAAAAGTATGAAGGAATTGTTCAAAAATTACCAAAATGTCACCACAGTGTCTTAAAGCATTAAAAGCATTGCACACCACATTTCAGAGCTTTAACCCTTAAAATAACGGAACCGGAGCCGTTTTTAAATTTGACCCCTATACAGTCCCAGCTATATGCTTTGCTGAGACCCAACCAAGCCCAGAGGGGAATACGATACCAAATGACGCCTTCTAGAAGCTTTTTTAGTGATTCTAAGATCCTCACACATGCATCTGCATGCCTTGCTCTCCAAAAACAACTGCGCAGTAATGGCGCGAAAATGAGGCTCAGTCTATAACTAGAAAGGCCCCCAGACTAAAAAAGGTGTCCAACACAGTGCCTGCCGTTTTTTAAACGTTCCCCAAGATTATAATGCCAATTGTTAGCTAGAATCTGCATAATATGCCCCAATAAAGCAATCGTTTTAGCCCATAAAAATGTCTACCAGTTTTTTAGCCCTTTTTTAAGCCCTTTATTCTTTTATGTTTGACTAAGAAAATGGCTTACCGGTCCCCATGAGGGGAAATGACAGCCTTCCAGCATTACATGGTCTTGTTAGAAATATGGCTAGTCATACCTTAAGCAGAAAAGTCTGCTAACTGTTTCCCCCAACGGAAGTTACTTCATCTCAACAGTCCTATGTGGAAACAGCAATCGATTTTAGTTACTGTCTGCTAAAATCATCTTCCTCTTACAAACAGAAATCTTCATCCTTTTCTGTTTCAGAGTAAATAGTACATACCAGCACTATTTTAAAATAACAAACACTTGATAGAAGAATAAAAACTACATTTAAACACCAAAAAAACTCTTAACCATCTCCGTGGAGATGTTGCCTGTGCAACGGCAAAGAGAATGACTGGGGTGGGCGGAGCCTAGGAGGGACTATATGGCCAGCTTTGCTGGGACTCTTTGCCATTTCCTGTTGGGGAGGAGAATATCCCACAAGTAAGGATGACACCGTGGACCGGACACACCTATGTTGGAGAAAATTGGGTTCTATGTCCCTTTAAAGAGCTCTTTGGAAAATTAATTTTCTAACCATGACTCTGAAGCAACTGCAGCACCATCTGATTGTTAGACACAGCCAGATGAAAAGAGGAAGCCAAACCAGAAGGTTGTCAATGTATGTAGCTACAGATATTCTATGAGTTCGAACTATAGACAACAGAGCTTTGTAAACACTGAACTGATGACTTGTATAGAAAAGTAAATCTTAGGACATTGACATGATAGCTGTTAATAGGGATGTTAAGTTTATTGTAGGCATAAACTGACCCCCCTACACTAGGAAGTAAAGTGGAAATTGTCTCAATTTTCAAAGTAGGAACTTTCAGGACTCTAATATTTTGAAATCCAAATCAGGCGAAAATTCACCCTTCTTTCTTTTGAGATTTGAATAAAACCCCTGGTTTAATTCTGAAGTAGGACCTGGAGTAATCACTCCCATTAATTCCAGATCTCTTATAGTAGTATTCTTATAGAAAGATTCTTCCTCATGTATGAGAAGCTGTGTGTGGTGGAGTGGAGTAGTGAAATACTATACCATTGGAGTGCCTTCTTTTTTTATTTTTATTCTTTTATAAAAGTGCTATAAACTGCTAATATAGGGTGTACGGTTTATATATATCCCCAGACTATGTGAAGTGTGTGTACATGTTCATACTAATAGTCAAAGGGGTATGAAGGGGCAAAGTACTTACCTGCCACCACTTTCATCCACTGTGCTTACCTCAGATGCAGCAACTTGCTTCCATTAGTTAAGTCCATCCTTGGCAGTGCAAGCACAATGCTAAAGATCTAAGTAAATGAATCTACAACTGAGGGGATTGGTGGGCAAGTCCACATTTCATGTGGGAGGCCTGTGACATTTCTCACTGAGAAAAGATCCCTCACTGCCTGGTTGATAACTCATCTGCTCCTTTGATCGATAGGATGCAAGGAGGAAATGAGCCTCAGATTGGTTAGAGGACACCTCTCATGGATAAGTAGATCTGCACTTCAACTTTCACTTCACTCCTCATCAAGGAGGCAAAAGAAAATGTCTGAGAACCATGAAAAGTTGAAGGGACTCAAAGCTCTGGTGTGTTTTGGGTATATTTTGTCTCCTCCTATGGGTTAGGAGGGGAAATCCCACATGTTATGACTCATGGACACTCACCACCTAATGAAAGGAAACTCTCCAATATAACTGTTTGTAGACTAGTCAGGAAAGCAAACGCTAACCCCCATATCACTGCAAAGGACTTGCAAGAAGATTTAGCTGCTACTGGAGTGGTGGTGCCCCCATTCACAAACATGATTTGCATGGAAGGGTAAGCAGAAGGAAACCTCACTTGAGTACTGATCATTAGCTTCAATGTGTGAAGTATAAAACATAACACATACTGTGGATATGCCAAAGGCATTTTTGGACCAAGACTGTTTTGATAGAATAAAACCTGAACTATCTGGCAATCACTAAAGCTATGTTTGGAGAAAAAAAATAGAAAAAGCACTTAAATAAATTAACAAATTGCCAACTGTAAAGCATGGGGTGGATTAATTATGCTTTGAGGTTTGGTGGCTGCCAGTGGCACAAAAAATATTGTAAAGGTAAAGGAAAACATAAATTCTGCTAAATATCAACAAATCCTGGAAGCCAATGATTCACAGTAAGAGAAGAAACTAAAGATGAAAAGAGGTTTAATATTTCACCAAGGCAATAATCTAATACACATCTCAAAATCAATCATGAAGTACTCCACTAAAAGAAAGATTAAGGTTTTGGAATGGCAGTCTCAGTCCCTAAACTAGAATACTATTGGAAAATCTCTGGGTTGACCTTAAATTTGCAATGCATACAAGACAACCTAAGAATATTCAGGTAGATTATGAGTTGTGCGTTCGTCTTTTAACGCTGAAAAAATGGTAATTTCAGCGTTAAAACAGCACCGCAGCCATTACGAGTCTTGTCGGTATAGCTGTACCGCAAGCCTTTTAGCCTGTAACGCAACGTCAATCCCACACTAAAAAAAAAACACGTTTTTTCATGGGACTTCCATAGCGCAGCCATTACGAGTTTTGCATTGAGGCTAAAAAGTTTGCGTTACACTCTATAACGACAAGATCCGTACCGCCATCTGAAAGCAGTAGTTATGAGTTTTACGCAAAAATACTAACATAAAACTCATAACTAAAGTGTTACAAAGTACACTAACACCCATAAACTATCTATCAACCCCTAAACCGAGGCCCTCCCACATTGCAAATACTATTTTTAAGTTATTAACCCCTAATCTGCCGCTCCCAACATCGCCGCCACTAATAAAATTTATTACCCCTATTCCGCTGCTCCCCGACATCATCGCCACTATAATAAAGTTATTAACCCCTAAACCGCTGCCCTCCCGCATCACAAACACTATTTAAGTATTATTAACCCCGAATCTGCCGTACACCCACATCGCCCCCACTATACTAAAGTTATTAACTCCTACACCGCCGCCACTATAATAAACCTATTAACCCCTAAACCTCAAGCCCCCCACAACAAAATATACCAAATTAAACTATTAACCCCTAAACCAAAATCCCCCCACATCAAAATAAACTAATTTAAACTAGTAACCCCTAAACCTAACGCCCCCCTAATTTTAGATTAAAATTACAATTTCCCTATCTTAAATTAAATCTTACCTGTCAAATTAAAAAAACTAAGTTTAAACAAACAATTAAACTAATATAACTATTAAACTAAAATTAAACTAACTACCAATTAAACAAAACTAAAATACACATTAAAAAAATCCTAACACTACTATAAAAAATTTAAACTATGTAATTACAAAAAATAAAAAATACTAAATTACAAAAAATAAACAAATTATCAAAAATAAAAAAGAATTACACGTAATCTAATAGCCCTATAAAAATAAAAAAGCCCACCCAAAATAAAAAAAAAACCTGTAGCCTACAATAAACTACCAATAGCCCTTAAAAGGGCCTTTTGTGGGGCATTGCCCTACGTTAAACAGCTCTTTTACCTGTAAAAAAAATACAAAGACCCCCCCAACAGTAAAACCAACCACCCAACCAACCCCCCAAAATAAAAAAACCTAACTCTGAACAAAAACCTAAGCTACCCATTGCCTTGAAAAGGGCATTTGAATGGGCATTGCCCTTAAAAGGGCATTTAGCTCTTTTGCATTGCCCTGAAAAGGGCATTTAGCTCTTTTAAGAAAAGTCCAAACCCTAAACTAAAAAAACCTCCAAAACACCCAAAAAAAGTTTAAAAAATCCTTACACTAACCTCCGAGGATCCACTTACAGTTGCTGGAGTCCCGCTTGAAGGATCTTCATCCCGGCGGCATCTTCTATCTTCATCCCTGCGGCGCAGAGCAAGTCCATCCTGAAGACATCCGGCGCGGAGCATTCTCTTCATACGTCGCCGCCATATACTGAATCTTCAATGCAAGGTACGCAATTCAAAATGGCGTCCCTTTCATTCCTATTGGATGAGAGCTACTGAAATTCTATTGGCTGTTCAAATCATTTTGAATCGCGTACCTTGTATTGAAGATTCAGTATACAGGGGTGACCGTATGAAGAGGATGCTCCGCGCCGGATGTCTTCAGGATAGACGCTCTCCGCGCCGCCAGTATGAAGATAGAAGATGACGCCTGGATGAAGATAGAGCTGCCTGGATCAAGATGGAGCCGCCGGGATGAAAATCCTTCAAGAGGGACTTCAGCAACTTTGAGTACCTAAAGAGGGGTTAGTGTTAGGTTTTTTTTAAGGTTTTTTGGGTGTTTTTTTTTTTTTTTTAGTTTAGGCTGTTCAGGGCAATGCAAAAGAGCTAAATGCCCTGTTCAGGGCAATGGGTAGCTTAGCTTTTTTTAATAAAGTTTTTTTTTAATTTTGTGGGTTTGGAGGGTGGGGGTTTGTAATGTTAGTGGGTCTTTGTATTTTTTTCAGGTAAAAGAGCTGTTTAACTTAGGGCAATGCCCTACAAAAGGCCATTTTAAGGGCTATTGGTAGTTTATTCTAGATTAGGTTTTTTAATTCAGGGTGTTTTTTTAAAAAAAATTTGTATTAGAAATGGAATAATTGTTATTATTTTGTGTATTTTTTTTGTTTTGTTTTGGGGTGGGTTTTTCTTTTTAGAATAGCCATTTTGTATTTTTAATGGGCAGCAAAAGAGCTGAATGCCCTTTTCAGGGCAAATGGTAGATTAGGTTTTACTTTATTTTTATTTTGTGGGTTTGGGGGGTGGGGATTTGCATACTGTTAGGGGGTGTTTGTTTTTATTTTGTAGAAAAAGAGCTGATATCTTTAGGGCAATGCCCTACAAACGGCCCTTTTAAGGGCCCTTGGTAGTTTATTAGAGATTAGGGTTTTTTATTTTGGGGTGTTTTTTTTTTTGTAAAAAGGTATAAGAATAGGAATAATTTTTATTGTTTTGGATAATTTCGTTTGTTATTTTTTGTAATGGTAGGTTTTTTATTTTTTTGTAATTTTAGTGATTTTTATTTTTGTAATGTTAGGTTTTATTTCACAGGTAAGTCCACCCGCCGGATCACCCCCCTCCTCACCGGTCCGATGCGATCCCACTCACAGCTGCTCCTCACTGCCCTGGGAGAGAGATCAGGTGCGCGTCTCCCTCCATCCATGTGCGGCAACTGTGACTGAGTGAGCAGACCGGAAGGCGGGCGGAAGTTAGAAAATGTCACATAACCTTGGCAAAAGCCGGGTCACGTGACCGCCGGGCACAAAAAAAAAATTATTTTAGCGTAAAAAATAAATAAATATATGCAGTTGCCAACATATAAGTGCCAGTGTGCCGCCCCCTAAAAAAATCTGTCGACCTAGGCACCGGCCTTGTTGGCCTAGGCATAAATACGCCCCTGGGTACAGGGGAAGAAGAAATAATAACTTTAGTATAGTGGCGGCGATATCGGGAGCGGCAGATTAGGGGTTAATAACATTATGTAGGTGTCAGCGATGCCGGGGGCAGCAGATTAGGGGTGTTTAGACGTGGAGTTTATGTTAAGGTGTTAGGTTTAAATATAACTTTTGTTTCCCCCATAGACATTAATGGGGCTGCGTTACGGAGCTTTTCATACCACGATCACAGGAGTTAGGTTTTTTTCTGACACTCTCTCCCCAATGATGCATATGGGGGAAAGCGTGCATGAGCACGTGAAAACAGCGCTTGTATTTTATGCAGTATGGAGCTCAACGCAAACATATCGCAAGCACAAGCCGGCTGTTTCAAAACTTGTAATGGCTGAGGGTGAAATAACGCAACTTTTGTTGCATTCGTTAAAAACCCTCTAGCGCGCATAACTTGTAATCTACCTGATTGTGAACTAAGTATTATGTAGGACAGATTAGATAAATATTCTTAAAGTACAGAAAGTACAGTTTGTCTGCTGGCTACACAAAAGCAGTGCCTTGAAGGGTGTCCAAGCTTTAGCAGAGGCCACATTACTATTTTTTTTCTTAAAGGGACACTAAACCCAATATTTTTCTTTCATGATTCAGATAGAGCATGCAATTTTAAGCAACTTTCTAATTTACTCCTATTATCATTTTTTATTCGTTCTCTTGCTATCTTTATTTAAAAAGCAGGAATGTGATGCATAGGAGACGGCCCATTTTTGGTTGAATACCTGAGTTATGCTTGCTGATTGGTGGGAAAATGTAAGCCTCAAATAAGCAAGCGCTATCCATGGTGCTGAACCTAAAATGGGCTGGCTGCTAAGATTTACATTCCTGCTTTTAAAATAAAGATAGCAAGAGAACGAAAACAAATAGATAATAGGAGTAAATTAAAAAGTTGCTTAAAATTTCATTCTCTATCTGAATCATGAAAGAAAAATTTGGTTTCAGTGTCCCTTTAAGTACGTTAAACCCAGCAAATAATAATAAAAATAGTAATTACATAAAAATTTGCAGAATTATGTTGTTTGTTCACTGAAGTTATTGTGCTAACTTATTTTCACTTTGAAAATCACCAAAATATGTTATCTGGTCAGTGGAGTCCAAGATTTTGTATACAACTTTTGGGCAGTTACAGCATTCTTAAAGGGACATTGCAGTGACATTACCATGTATTTAATCCACTGAAACTGTTAAACACATAGTCAAGGCTGCACTTCTGGAATATCTACCATTCTACTTTAGATAAGAATACAGCCATTGATTAAAGAATGAGCATGTATGCATGATTTATATATCATCACCAGTGGTATACTCATCAGGGGCTCAACTTTGAAGAGGTTAAACACACAAAAAAATACTCTGATGAGATAAAGAATTTTTCTTTTATACTAGAATGTCACTTAAAATATATTGCATAAGATGGTGTAAATAAACAGTTATATATGAATATGTTACTTAGTATCATTGAAGTTTCTGGTTCAAAAAATCAAATGCGTTCGATTTTAGAAAATAATACATGATAAACCAACCTGCCATATCCTTGTTAATCCGTGTTCCAATTTCTTTTTAATATAATTTCGATCAAAGTTGGTCTCTTCATCCCCAGTAGTATTATTACTATCTGAAAAAGAAAAATGAAGAATTGCAGACTCAAATATGCTGGGTAAAAGTTATTTCATAAAAATCATGTCTTCTACAAGCAAAACTAAATTGTAAACAAGACAATTGGTAAGAAGCTTTTCATATATATAGTAAGCAAAATTATAAAATGTGTTTATACAGTGCTTTATAAAACATGCCTTGAAAGTAATGGACTAGAAAAAAAGAGTGTATGATAAATATCCGCTGTAAGGCTAATCATAGTATTTTATTTAATAATATCAAATGTGTGCACAAGCCATCTGTTGCCTTCCAGGCATTATAAAAGCTTGTTTCTACCACATGCAACGCCCAAAAATTACCATCAGATAATAGAGATAAATTGATTTTATCTAGACATACACCAAGTCATTTTTATTTAACTATTTTCATTTTATTTTTACTTTAAAGAGAGACAAGCAGACTGGGTAAAAACAAATGATAACATACAGTATATTGATACATAATATCCTGAAGATTTAAGATATGTCTTCTGTTATGGTAATTCTTATGTGTATGAATAGTGTATGAATAGTGTTCAGATACCATCTACAGGATTTAGTGAGTCATATAAAATGATTTCAGAGCCTGAGATTGAGTGAAACATTAAAGCAGAGTGAAATACTCTAACAGAAATATTAAAAGGAGACAAATGAAAAGAATAAAAAAACAAAATCAATGTACTCTTTAGTAAAATAAAAGTGATATTTTTTAAACACCATGAAGCCTAATGCAATAAATACTTATTTTAGCTATTTTTTTTGTTTTCTGGAGGGAGCTACCTGTGTCCTCCAATTAGCCATCATAACAAGATTTTAAGAATTGCAGTCCCATGAGGAGTTAGACAAATATGAATACATTTGAAAGTCTGCATGTGAGTTGGCATTTTATAGACATTCACAGACAACCTGGGATCAGCAATAGCAGCTGCAATAATATATAGCCCATGAAATATGTCCACCAGCTACTCAAAATCATGCATATGGCAGCTTTAATATGTCTACATGGGGGACATCTGCAGTTCCTTTTTTTCCCACAAGAATATTTTGCTGCAGGAAACAATAAATAGAACTTCAATGAATCCAATAGGAATAGCTCTGGATAGTACAGTGAACTAGGAGTGTTGCAGGACGAAGGAGTTAAAGTCAGGAATGGTTAATGTCAAGCTCCAGAGCTTACATATCCTTCCAAGCTGAGCAGAAATTCACTGCCAAACTAATAATAGTTTGTTTGTCTTTTGATGGGTCCGGATGAGTTGGAGGAGTATTGTATTTAAAATGGATACATATAGGTTAAATGGACATGAAAACTAAAGAGGGATACAGGGGCGCACACTCCTTTAAGCGTAGTAAGTTAAAAAAACATGTGGATTTATTAAACAATAACAAATGAACACTCACACATTGCAACCTCAATACATGAGGTACATGAGGTATAGAAAAAGCACAAAAAATGCACAGTAAAGGAGCTCATGGGTCTGTTTGATCCCCAAGATATTTCCAAGGTAAGAGGTCTTAATATCCTCGCTAGGGAAAACTCATCCCTGATATTGTTCAAAGACCATCCTCTATACAAGGGGTGGGCAGACTTAAGGCAAGGGCTACCTTTAATTTTATTCCAAGTAGATGTGGTCACCAAACTAAAAAAAAAAACCCCACCAGTCTTGATAATAATAATTACAATAATCACTGCCCATGGATAAATGCCTACAGCATACGCTGTCGGCGTTTATCATTGCACCAGCAGTTCTTGTGAACTGCTGGTGTAATGCAGCCCCCTGCAGATTCACGGCAAGCAGGGGGTGTCAATCAACCCGATCGTATTTGATCGGGTTGATTTCTGTCCGCCGCCTCAGAGCAGGCGGACAAGTTATGGAGCAGCGGTCCTTAGACCACTGCTTCATAACTTCTTGATAACTTCTGTTTCCGGCGAACCTAAAAGCTCACCGGAAACAAGGGGCCTCAAGCGCCATACGGAGCTTGATAAATATGCCCCCCAAAAAATTCCAGCACACACTGCGTAATTGGGTGCAAAGATTTTATTTTTGTTACAAATTGGACCTGCAGGCTGAAAATTTATTTTTGACACAAATAGGATCTGCTAGCTGAAAATTGTATTTTTGACACAAATAATATAGCTTTAAAAATCAGCCGCACATTTTAATAACAAATACAGCCCCGCTCTGTCTTTACTTACTGCGAGAGCTCTCTCTTTACGTCACACTAGGACCATCAAGTAACCTTATCTGTGTACCGCGCATGCGTATGATAAGTGGTCTCACAATCAAGACGGCTTGAGACTCATTCTACAAAGTAACTTTATTGGCTGGACTCCATGTCAGGTTGATTAGGTGGCAGGTCCTGTAACCAAAGCTGGGGCAACAAGTTCAGCTACAGCTGCGTCGCGCATGCTGAAGTACAGTGCCCATACCGCTGTCAGACTTTTGAAATCTTGCAGGTGGTCACCTCAAAATTCACTCGAAGTCCACTGGTAGACCGCGATCTACCTCTTGCCCACCACCTGCTCTATACAGTCCTCCGCAAGTGAAAGTGTAGAAATAGATAAGAATTCGGAGAGGTTTCACATAAATGGCCAAAGAAATCCGTCACATAAGTAACTCACAGCCGATCAATGTGCTCTGGCCGGAAAGTGGATCAGCTGTGGTAGCAGTGACGCATAGACGGTGGGTGTGGCTTTACGCGTTTCGTAGGAGGCTTCCTACTTCATCAGAGGCATGCCCACTGGATATTGTGACCGTCTTTAAAAGCTGTTTGAGGAGCACCTCACGTGATGATACTCTTCCCATCACAGTCTTGAGACAAAATCAATCTCTATTACACCGAAGTTAAGGTAAATACCTCTGCAAGTCATTGTGATATGATCACACTTTATGATCACACTTTATCACATTTACTGTATTATCTATATGCTTATAGTGGTCATTACAAATATAAATATAAATACAAATATAAATACAAGTTATGAGGAAAAGTACAATAGTAATAATAATATTACATTAAGACTATATCTAAAAAAAAATGTCATGGATCTAATATAGTAAAATAATTGCGATACATAACACACTCTTTAACTCTAAGGGTAAGTCTATAGATATAGGAAAAGGGGGACTCTCCTAAATGAATATGATGCTCAATACAATCAAAAGAACAACAACAATAAAATTGGTCAATAGTCTCCATATTACATAAAAATATATGAAGTTATTCCATATATTAATATTCCTAAAAATACATAAAAAATCACAAGAATGGTAACAAAAAATTCTTAATTATTTTTTTATGGAAAATTTCCTTAAGAATTTCATAGGGGTTGATAGAAAAATAGTAAATGATCGAAACAGAAAGTGCAAACTAATGCGACAACATATGTATGCCTATTGTCAGGGTTTTTTCCCTGTTGTGTTTGCCATGGCAGCCATTTTACTCACCTCTCTTCCTGTCTTGGTGCATTGTGGGGGATGCTGCTCATTGCCTGCACTTCCTTTTATGGCCAGACAGTTGTGCATGATCCATGTGAGACAGGATGCGGTCTCAGAATAGTGATGTCATCACTTATTATTTAAAGGGCCTCTGTTCAGTATGCTTTGCCCTTGCGTTGTCTCAGACCTGTTTGTGAGAGCTCTTGTGTTTTACCTGGCTGCCTGACGTCCTTCCTGGTTCCTGATCCCTGGCTTGTTCCTGACTCTGCTGTTTTCCTTGTTCCTGATTCCGGCTCGTCTGACTATTCGCTTTGGCTCCTGACTCGGCTCGTCTGACTACCAGCTCTGGTTTTGACTCCTGGCTTGTTATTTGACTTGTGGACTTTTTATTATTTTTTGCTATTAATAAAGGTGTGATTATTTTTGCACTTCTCGTCTCAGTCTGATTCCAGGTACCCTGACATTACGCAAGGGCCATGAATCCTGATGGTACTAATAATCCACCTTTACCTGACATCATTTCCAGGATGGATAAACAGGATCACCACTTGGATCAATATGCACTAGCCCTGCAAACCCTGCTGACTCGCACTGCACATTTGGACCAAAGTGTCCCGCAAGTTATGGCTGCTCCTGTTTCCGCTGCTGCACCTATGCCTACCAGGAGCATGTCCGGTTCTGCACCTCTACCTCAGCGATATGGAGGCAATCCTATTCAGTGCAGAGGGTTTTTGAACCAGGTGGGCATTTATTTTGAGATGTTACCTCAGGCGTTTCCCTCTGACAGAGCTAAGGTGGGATTTCTCATCTCGTTACTCTCTGACACAGCTCTTGCCTGGGCTAATCCCTTGTGGGAGACTAATAAACCTGTGATTTCAAATTACCCTGAATTTGTGACCTTTTGAAGTCTTGTCCTACACGGCCGGGAAACGCTCACACCTAAGGTCCTGTCGGGGGCAGACCTTGGGTGGTTTATCCTCGTCCCCGGAACCACTTAAGGAGAAACCTTTGGTCACAGTTGTCCTTTCCTGGGTGGACTCCTCCATAGTCACCCAGGCTCTTGTTGACTCCGGTGCTGCGGGCTATTTCATTGACAGTGCTTTTGTATCAAAGCACTCCATTCCTGTTTTGCCTCGGTCCGTTCCGCTTGCTATTGAGGCCATTGATGGCAGGCCCCTTCAGCCCGCACTCGTTACTCACGAAACTGCTCCGTTGTCTATGGCTGTTGGGGCTCTCCATTTTGAAACCCTCCAGTTCCAGGTGATAAACTCTCCGCATTTTCCGGTTGTTCTGGGTTATCCCTGGCTCCAAAAGCACAATCCTAGTCTCGACTGGCGCAGGTCCGAAATTTTGTCATGGTCCCCGCAATGTATTTCCACTTGTCTTCGGAAACCAGTTAAAGTCTTGTGCACTTCTTCGGTATCTCAATTGCCAGAGGAGTACCGAGAGTTCCTAGACATGTTTGACAAGGTGTGTGCCGGTACGTTGCCTCCTCACCGGTCTTACGATTGTGTCATAGACCTGCAACCCGGAGCCATTCCTCCTCGGGGCCGGGTGTACCCTCTGTCTGTTGCAGAGAATTGTGCTATGGAGGAGTATGTTGCCGATGCTCTGTCGCGGGGGATCATCCGCAAATCCTGCTCTCCCGCAGGGGCTGGCTTCTTCTATGTGAAGAAAAAGGGTGGCGAGTAAAGACCATGTATCGATTATAGGGGTCTTAATCGTCTTACCATTAAAGGACCAGTCAACACATTAGATTTGCATAATCAACAAATGCAAGATAACAAGACAATGCAATAGCACTTTATCTGAACTTCAAATGAGTAGTAGATTTTTTTATAACAAATTTCAAAGTTATGTCTATTTCCACTCCCCATGTACCATGTGATAGTAATCAGCCAATCACAAATGCATATACGTATAGTCTGTGAATTCTTGCACATGCTCAGTAGGATCTGGTGACTCAAAACTTGTAAATATAAAAGACTGTGCACATTTTTTTTAATGGAAGTAAATTGGAAAGTTGTTTAAAATGACATGCTGTATCTGAATCATGAAACTTGAATTTAACCTGAGTGTCCCTTTAAGAATGCTTACCCTATTCCGCTTATTACGGAACTCTTTGACCGCCTCAAGGGAGCTACGGTCTTTACTAAACATGATTTGAGAGGAGTGTACAATCTCGTTAGGATTAAGGAGGGCCACGAATGGAAAACAGCATTTAACACCAGGAGCGGGCATTATGAGTATCTTGTAATGCCCTTTGGCCTATGTAATGCTCCTGCTGTTTTTCAGGAATTTATTAATGATGTCCTAAGAGATATGTTGCAACAGTGTGTTGTGGTGTACTTAGACGACATCCTCATACACTCACCCATACTTGAGGCTCATCGTTCTGATGTTACACGGGTACTTCAGAGACTACATGAGAACGGCCTGTTTTATAAACTCGAGAATTGTGAGTTCCATCAGACTCAAGTAACCTTCCTAGGTTATGTTATCTCCGTTGCAGGTTTCTCCATGGATCCTGACAAGTTATCTGCGGTTCTGCAGTGGCCTCGCCCAGTTGGTCTTCGGTCTATTCAACATTTTTTGGGGTTCGCCAATTACTATAGAAAGTTTATTAAAAACTTTTCTTCCTTGGTCAAACCTATCACAGACATGACCCGTAAAGAGAATGATCCACTCCATTGGTCACCTACTGCCATTAAGGCCTTTGATAGTCTTAAGACTGCCTTTGCTGCCGCTCCAGTTCTGGCTCATCCTAACCCTGTCCTGCCTTTCGTTCTTGAGGTCGATGCGTCTGAGACTGGAGTAGGTGCCCTCTTGTCTCAATGTCCTACGCCTGACGGTTCTTTGCATCCGTGTGGTTTCTTCTCTAGGAAATTGTCTCCAGCGGAGTGCAATTATGAAATTGGCGACAGGGAATTACTGGCTATAATTTTGGCACTTAAGGAATGGAGGCATCTTCTCCAGGGTACTAGCGTGCCAGTGCTCATTCTTACTGACCACAAGAATTTAACTTATCTATCTGAAGCAAAACGTTTTTCGCCCCGACAGGCCAGGTGGGCGCTATTTTTGTCTCGGTTTAATTATGTGGTCTCCTACCTGCCTGGTAGTAAGAATGTTAGGGCTGATGCCCTCTCTCGACAATTTACTACTCCTGTTATACCTCCTGACCATATTTTGGCTACCATACGTACTAATTTGACTTCTCTCTTGGGGGAGGAGATCCTGGCTGCACAAACCAATTCACCTCCTGGGAAACCTAGTGGTAAGTGTTTTGTTCCTGAGAATCTTCAAACTAAACTTTTGCACGCTTACCACTATCCTAAAGCCGCAGGTCACCCAGGCAAGAACCAAATGATTTGGTCTCTCACTCGACAATTCTGGTGGCCAGGTCTTCGTTCTGATGTTGCTGCGTATGTTGCTCAGTTTGTGCACAGAATAAGACTCATCGACATCTTCCTGTGGGTCTTCTTCAACCTATTGCTAATGGTGAGCGTCCTTGGACACATCTTTCCATGGACTTCATTGTTGAGCTCCCTGTTTCCAATGGCAATACTGTTATCCTTATGGTGGTTGACTGTTTTTCTAAAATGTCACATTGCATTCCCTTGATGAAGCTGCCTACCGCTCAGGACTTCAATTTTTGCCCGGGAGGTCTTCCGTTTACATGGGTTACCCAAGGAGATAGTGTCAGACCGGAGTAGCCAATTTGTCTCCAGATTTTGGCATTCCTTTTGTGCTCAAATGGGGATCCAGCTTTCCTTCTCCTCGGCATATCACCCTCAATCCAATGGGGCTGCGGAACGTTCTAATCAAGCTCTGGAACAGTTCCTCCGTTGCTATGTCTCAGATCACCACAATAATTGGTCTGAACTGTCACCTTGGGCAGAGTTTGCTCGTAATAGTGCTATTAATGCTTCCTCCAAGTTATCCCCGTTCATGGCGAATTATGGGTTTCAACCATCCTTGTTGCCCGATTCATTCATGTCTCAGGCTTTGGAGGAGCATCTCCGGCAACTCCGTTCCATGTGGGTGCAGATTAAGGATTGCCTTCATCGTTCTATGCAGCGCCAAAAGTTCCAGGCTGATCGTAGGCGTCTCCCCACACCTTCCTACCAGGTTGGTGAGAGAGTTTGGCTGTCCTCCCGCAACTTGAAGCTTCGTGTGCCTTCCAATAAATTGGCTCCCAGTTATGTTGGTCCTTTTCGAATACTCCGACGGGTTAATCCTGTGGCTTACACTCTTGATCTTCCTCCTGCTATGCGCATCTCCAATGTTTTTCATGTCTCCCTCTTGAAACCATTGGTTTGTAATCGGTTTACCACTGTGTTGCCTCGTCCCCGTCCTATCCTTGTTGACAACCATGAGGAGTATGAGGTCAGCAGCATTATTGACTCTCGTATGTCCAGGGGCCGTGTACAGTATTTGGTTCACTGGAGGGGCTACGGTCCGGAGGAGCGTTCTTGGGTTCCCTCCTCTGATGTTCATGCTCCTGCCCTCCTCCGTGCCTTCCATGCCCGTTTCCCCAATAAGCCTTTTGTCCTCCCGCGGGGGAGGGGTCGTTGAGGGGAGGGTACTGTCAGGGTTTTTTCCCTTTTGTGTTTGCCATGTGCTGCTGGCAGCAATTTTACTCACCTCTCTTCCTGTCTTGGTGCATTGTGGGGGATGCTGCTCATTGCCTGCACTTCCTTTTATGGCCAGACTGTTGTGCATCATCCATGTGAGACAGGATGCGGTCTCAGAATTGTGATGTCATCACTTATTATTTAAAGGGCCTCTGTTCAGTATGTTTTGCCCTTGCATTGTCTCAGACCTGTTTGTGAGAGCTCTTGTGTTTTACCTGGCTGCCTGACGTCCTTCCTGGTTCCTGATCCCTGGCTTGTTCCTGACTCTGCTGTTTTCCTTGTTCCTGATTCCGGCTCTTCTGACTATTCGCTTTGGCTCCTGACTCGGCTCGTCTGACTACCAGCTCTGGTTTTGACTCCTGGCTTGTTATTTGACTTGTTGACTTTTTATTATTTTTTGCTATTAATAAAGGTGTGATTATTTTTGCACTTCTCGTCTCAGTCTGATTCCTGGCACCCTGACACCTATACTGTTGACCCAACTACAAACTTTAAAGCCCTATATCAAATATTCCCCTGAAGGGTAATTACATAAATATATGTAAAAAGTGAGGATATTATAAAATGGAAGGCAGTAATTGTCACGATCCGTTCATCGCCGTGTCGCCACACTCCCGGATCTCCTCTGTGCTCTGACCACATCACGTTGCCTAGTAACGTGACGCGGTCTTCCAGACACGCCTCCTTACTATTTAACCCTGCTTGGACCAGGACACAGTATTTCTATAACTAAATAATTTTCTTTATTTTTAAATCTATTTCTAGTTATTGATGATGATTTGGATCATCATTAAGGGTATATGTCATTTATTTGATTGAACATAATCATACTAATAATAGGACAATCTATATATGTACTATACAGTTTTTACTGTACCCAATAATAGACAAAGAGCTGTCGCTATGCTTTTGTAGGTGACAACTTAGTAAACAATGGATTGTAGTTTTGTATTATAGTTACACCTATATACCCTATTTTTAACTACTATATACACAATCAAGTTTTTTATTTTTAATCAACATAATAAAAGTTATATTTTAATTTAACTCCTTCCTAGTGCCTTTCTGATGCATTAATTGTAATCACAAGCTCTCTATCTGAGTGTGCCACTAGATACCTCATTTTCTTTCTCTATATTTTTTTGATATATATTTTGGTATCAGGCACTGCCCTTCAGTGATACATAGGCTGACCCTGCAGGGATTTTAGAGAACTTTAACCTGTCCCCACACCGAATTCCCCTTTACCCATAGGGGAATTTCAACCCTAACGCCTCCTTCCTCGCCACGGCCTCCTCTTGTCTCTGGCTTTAAATGCTGGCGGGAGTTTTTCCTCGGGGCCCGTTTGTCAGTTTTCGTCCCTGATTGTGGCTCTGTGAGTACCTGCTATTTCTAAACCTGTCTACTGGATTTTGACCCCTTGCTTGCCTAACTACTCTATTGCCTGATTCCTAAACCTGTCTACTGGATATTGACCCCTTGCTTGCCTAACTACTCTATTGCCTGATTCCTTAACCTGTCTGCTGGATATTGACCCCTTGCTTGTTTGAGGATTCTGCTGCCTAATCCTACAAACCTGCTTAAAGGGACATTGGCCATTGCTTGTTTTGACCACTCTGCTTCCCAATCCTACAAACCTGCTTAAAGGGACATTGATCATTGCTTGTTTGACCACTCTGCTGCCTAATCCTACAAACCTGCTTAAAGGGACGTTGACCAATGCTTGTCTGACCACTCTGCTGTCTAATCCTACAAACCTACTTAAAGGGACATTATCTGCATTTTTCAGAGTATCAACTAAGTTCTCTGTTCATACTCCCAAGAGACTTTCCAGTGACCCTGTAACATCTGTGAGTACTCTGTATCCTACATAACCTTGTCTTTATTTCTTCCTGAGTGGGTCACGACCTGGATTCCTCTCAGTGTGCTAGCGTGTGTTTTTCCTATCACGCTAGCAGTTGGGTTAAATCCTTGACTGATTCTTTACGGCTGACAGTAATCATCCGAGCAACCAATAGGTATATTAATCTATTTGTATGCCGAAAAAAAAGTGTAGAATCAATTGTCTATCAGAAAGGCTGCTAAGTCTATTTCCCTATTCATCCCCATGGGTTCTAGACTACCTAGAGTTTGTATCCAGTACGTTTCTCTATGTCTCAAAGCTAGTGGTCTATTCGCCCCCTCTGATATCAATCTTTACTGACTCTATTGCTTTAACGTTCAGGCTACTTATATCTTGGTTATGTGTTTCAGTAAAATGGGCAGATACTCCATGTCTCAGTCTGATTCCTGGCACCCTGACACCTATACTGTTGACCCAACTACAAACTTTAAAGCCCTATATCAAATATTCCCCTGAAGGGTAATTACATAAATATATGTAAAAAGTGAGGATATTATAAAATGGAAGGCAGTAATTGTCACGATCCGTTCATCGCCGTGTCGCCACACTCCCGGATCTCCTCTGTGCTCTGACCACATCATGTTGCCTAGTAACGTGACGCGGTCTTCCAGACACGCCTCCTTACTATTTAACCCTGCTTGGACCAGGACACAGTATTTCTATAACTAAATAATTTTCTTTATTTTTAAATCTATTTCTAGTTATTGATGATGATTTGGATCATCATTAAGGGTATATGTAATTTATTTGATTGAACATAATCATACTAATAATAGGACAATCTATATATGTACTATACAGTTTTTACTGTACCCAATAATAGACAAAGAGCTGTCGCTATGCTTTTGTAGGTGACAACTTAGTAAACAATGGATTGTAGTTTTGTATTATAGTTACACCTATATACCCTATTTTTAACTACTATATACACAATCAAGTTTTTTATTTTTAATCAACATAATAAAAGTTATATTTTAATTTAACTCCTTCCTAGTGCCTTTCTGATGCATTAATTGTAATCAGAAGCTCTCTATCTAAGTGTGCCACTAGATACCTCTTTTTCTTTCTCTATATTTTTTTGATATATATTTTGGTATCAGGCACTGCCCTTCAGTGATACATAGGCTGACCCTGCAGGGATTTTAAAGAACTTTAACCTGTCCCCACACCGAATTCCCCTTTACCCATAGGGGAATTTCAACCCTAACGCCTCCTTCCTCGCCACGGCCTCCTCTTGTCTCTGGCTTTAAATGCTGGCGGGAGTTTTTCCTCGGGGCCCGTTTGTCAGTTTTCGTCCCCGATTGTGGCTCTGTGAGTACCTGCTATTTCTAAACCTGTCTACTGGATTTTGACCCCTTGCTTGCCTAACTACTCTATTGCCTGATTCCTAAACCTGTCTACTGGATATTGACCCCTTGCTTGCCTAACTACTCTATTGCCTGATTCCTTAACCTGTCTGCTGGATATTGACCCCTTGCTTGTTTGAGGATTCTGCTGCCTAATCCTACAAACCTGCTTAAAGGGACATTGGCCATTGCTTGTTTTGACCACTCTGCTCCCCAATCCTACAAACCTGCTTAAAGGGACATTGATCATTGCTTGTTTGACCACTCTGCTGCCTAATCCTACAAACCTGCTTAAAGGGACGTTGACCAATGCTTGTCTGACCACTCTGCTGTCTAATCCTACAAACCTACTTAAAGGGACATTATCTGCATTTTTCAGAGTATCAACTAAGTTCTCTGTTCATACTCCCAAGAGACTTTCCAGTGACCCTGCAACATCTGTGAGTACTCTGTATCCTACATAACCTTGTCTTTATTTCTTCCTGAGTGGGTCACGACCTGGATTCCTCTCAGTGTGCTAGCGTGTGTTTTTCCTATCACGCTAGCAGTTGGGTTAAATCCTTGACTGATTCTTTACGGCTGACAGTAATCATCCGAGCAACCAATAGGTATATTAATCTATTTGTATGCCGAAAAAAAAGTGTAGAATCAATTGTCTATCAGAAAGGCTGCTAAGTCTATTTCCCTATTCATCCCCATGGGTTCTAGACTACCTAGAGTTTGTATCCAGTACGTTTCTCTATGTCTCAAAGCTAGTGGTCTATTCGCCCCCTCTGATATCAATCTTTACTGACTCTATTGCTTTAACGTTCAGGCTACTTATATCTTGGTTATGTGTTTCAGTAAAAACAGAATTTATGTTTACCTGATAAATTTCTTTCTCCAACGGTGTGTCCGGTCCACGGCGTCATCCTTACTTGTGGGATATTCTCCTCCCCAACAGGAAATGGCAAAGAGCCCAGCAAAGCTGGTCACATGATCCCTCCTAGGCTCCGCCTACCCCAGTCATTCGACCGACGTTAAGGAGGAATATTTGCATAGGAGAAACCATATGGTACCGTGGTGACTGTAGTTAAAGAAAATAAAATATCAGACCTGATTAAAAAAAACCAGGGCGGGCCGTGGGCCGGACACACCCGTTGAGAAAGAAATTTATCAGGTAAACATAAATTCTGTTTTCTCCAACATAGGTGTGTCCGGTCCACGGCGTCATCCTTACTTGTGGGAACCAATACCAAAGCTTTAGGACACGGATGAAGGGAGGGAGCAAATCAGGTCACCTAAATGGAAGGCACCACGGCTTGCAAAACCTTTCTCCCAAAAATAGCCTCAGAAGAAGCAAAAGTATCAAACTTGTAAAATTTGGTAAAAGTGTGCAGTGAAGACCAAGTCGCTGCCCTACATATCTGATCAACAGAAGCCTCGTTCTTGAAGGCCCATGTGGAAGCCACAGCCCTAGTGGAATGAGCTGTGATTCTTTCGGGAGGCTGCCGTCCGGCAGTCTCGTAAGCCAATCTGATGATGCTTTTAATCCAAAAAGAGAGAGAGGTAGAAGTTGCTTTTTGACCTCTCCTTTTACCTGAATAAACAACAAACAAGGTAGATGTTTGTCTAAAATCCTTTGTAGCATCTAAATAGAATTTTAGAGCGCGAACAACATCCAAATTGTGCAACAAACGTTCCTTCTTTGAAACTGGTTTTGGACACAGAGAAGGTACGATAATCTCCTGGTTAATGTTTTTGTTAGAAACAACTTTTGGAAGAAAACCAGGTTTAGTACGTAAAACCACCTTATCTGCATGGAACACCAGATAAGGAGGAGAACACTGCAGAGCAGATAATTCTGAGACTCTTCTAGCAGAAGAAATCGCAACTAAAAACAAAACTTTCCAAGATAATAACTTAATATCAACGGAATGTAAGGGTTCAAACGGAACCCCCTGAAGAACTGAAAGAACTAAATTGAGACTCCAAGGAGGAGTCAAAGGTTTGTAAACAGGCTTGATTCTAACCAGAGCCTGAACAAAGGCTTGAACATCTGGCACAGCTGCCAGCTTTTTGTGAAGTAATACCGACAAGGCAGAAATCTGTCCCTTCAGGGAACTTGCAGATAATCCTTTTTCCAATCCTTCTTGAAGGAAGGATAGAATCCTAGGAATCTTAACCTTGTCCCAAGGGAATCCTTTAGATTCACACCAACAGATATATTTTTTCCAAATTTTGTGGTAAATCTTTCTAGTCACAGGCTTTCTGGCCTGAACAAGAGTATCGATCACAGAATCTGAGAATCCTCGCTTCGATAAAATCAAGCGTTCAATCTCCAATCAGTCAGCTGGAGTGAAACCAGATTCGGATGTTCGAACGGACCCTGAACAAGAAGGTCTCGTCTCAAAGGTAGCTTCCAAGGTGGAGCCGATGACATATTCACCAGATCTGCATACCAAGTCCTGCGTGGCCACGCAGGAGCTATCAAGATCACCGACGCCCTCTCCTGCTTGATCCTGGCTATCAGCCTGGGGATGAGAGGAAATGGCGGGAACACATAAGCTAGTTTGAAGGTCCAAGGTGCTACTAGTGCATCCACTAGAGCCGCCTTGGGATCCCTGGATCTGGCCCCGTAGCAAGGAACTTTGAAGTTCTGACGAGAGGCCATCAGATCCATGTCTGGAATGCCCCACAGGTGAGTGACTCGGGCAAAGATTTCCGGATGGAGTTCCCACTCCCCCGGATGCAATGTCTGACGACTCAGAAAATCCGCTTCCCAATTTTCCACTCCTGGGATATGGATAGCAGACAGGTGGCAGGAGTGAGACTCCGCCCAAAGAATAATTTTGGTTACTTCTTCCATCGCTAGGGAACTCCTTGTTCCCCCCTGATGGTTGATGTACGCAACAGTCGTCATGTTGTCTGATTGAAACCGTATGAACCTGGTCCTCGCAAGCTGGGGCCAGGCCTGGAGCGCATTGAATATCGCTCTCAGTTCCAGAATATTTATCGGTAGAAGAGATTCTTCCCGAGACCAAAGACCCTGAGCTTTCAGGGATCCCCAGACCGCGCCCCAGCCTATCAGACTGGCGTCGGTCGTGACAATGACCCACTCTGGTCTGTGGAACATCATCCCTTGAGACAGATTGTCCAGGGACAGCCACCAACGGAGTGAGTCTCTGGTCCTCTGATTTACTTGTATCTTCGGAGACAAGTCTGTATAGTCCCCATTCCACTGACTGAGCATGCCCAGTTGTAATGGTCTTAGATGAATGCGCGCAAAAGGAACTATGTCCATCGCCGCCACCATCAACCCGATCACTTCCATGCACTGAGCTATGGAAGGAAGAGGAACGGAATGAAGTATCCGACAAGAGTCCAGAAGCTTTGTTTTTCTGGCCTCTGTTAGAAAGATCCTCATTTCTAAGGAGTCTATAATTGTTCCCAAGAAGGGAACCCTTGTTGACGGGGATAGAGAACTCTTTTCCACGTTCACTTTCCAGCCGTGAGATCTGAGAAAGGCCAGGACAATGTCCGTGTGAGCCTTTGCTTGAGGAAGGGACGACGCTTGAATCAGAATGTCGTCCAGGTAAGGTACTACTGCAATGCCCCTTGGTCTTAGCACCGCTAGAAGGGACCCTAGTACCTTTGTGAAAATCCTTGGAGCAGTGGCTAATCCGAAAGGAAGCGCCACGAACTGGTAATGTTTGTCCAGGAATGCAAACCTTAGGAACCGATGATGTTCCTTGTGGATAGGAATATGTAGATACGCATCCTTTAAATCCACCGTGGTCATAAATTGACCTTCCTGGATGGAAGGAAGGATAGTTCGAATGGTTTCCATCTTGAACGATGGGACCTTGAGAAATTTGTTTAAGATCTTGAGATCTAGGATTGGTCTGAACGTTCCCTCTTTTTTGGGAACTATGAACAGATTGGAGTAGAACCCCATCCCTTGTTCTCTTAATGGAACAGGATGAATCACTCCCATTTTTAACAGGTCTTCTACACAATGTAAGAACGCCTGTCTTTTTATGTGGTCTGAAGACAACTGCGACTTGTGGAACCTCCCCCTTGGGGGAAGTCCCTTGAATTCCAGAAGATAACCCTGGGAGACTATTTCTAGCGCCCAAGGATCCAGAACATCTCTTGCCCAAGCCTGAGCGAAGAGAGAGAGCCTGTACAACGGCAAAGAGAATGACTGGGGTAGGCGGAGCCTAGGAGGGATCATGTGACCAGCTTTGCTGGGCTCTTTGCCATTTCCTGTTGGGGAGGAGAATATCCCACAAGTAAGGATGACGCCGTGGACCGGACACACCTATGTTGGAGAAATGGGCAGATACTCCATGTGTGAGAACTCTGTTCTCAATATTCACCAAATGTTCCCTAAAGCGTGTCTTGAGGCTCTGTTTAGTTCTCCCAATATAAATCTTGCCACAAGAATATGACAGGTGATAAACTACATGAGTGGTTTTGCAGTTCATAGAACTTTTAATATTGTACACTCTCCTATCTCTCAAAGAGATAACATTTGAGTTTTCTCTGTCTATATGTGTACAACTCAGGCATCCTTTCCTACCACATCTATAGAAACCTCTAGTTCTCTTTTGTAACCAGTTCAACTGCTTAGTGTCCTCCTTCAGTTTACTAGGTGCTAAGGAGTTCTTCAAATTTTGATTATTCTTAAAGATCACCTGAGGTCTATCTGTTAGTACTGTTTTTAATATTGGATCCAGTAATAAAGCAGGCCAATGTTTCTTAAACGCTTTCTCTATTTGTCGAGATGCTCTATTATATTTGGTGATAAACCGGGGTTGGTTCTCTAGTTTCTGTCCTCTGTCTGTTTTTGTTGTTGTTTTGTTGGATAGGAGATCTGTCTTGTATAAGTTTCTTGCTCTGAAGTAAGCCTTTTCCACTAGAGAGGGATCGTAACCTTTACTTAGAAAACTTTGTTTTAGGATCACTGACTCTTGATCAAAAGTCTCCACTTTCGTGCAGTTCCTCCTCACTCTCTGGAACTGCCCAAACGGGATATTTCGGATCCACATTTCATGGTGTCCACTCTCAGCATGCAAATATGCATTTGTATCAGTATCCTTTCTAAAAAGGCTTGTAACTATTTTGCTATCTGCATGCGTCAAAGTTAGATCCAGAAAGGTAATACAATCTGAATTATGGCATTCAGTGAATTTGAGGTTGAGGAGGCTTCGGTTCACATATGTAACAAGGTTTTGGATTTTGTACTCAGGTCCCCACCATATGACAAGGATATCATCTATGAACCAAAACCATCTCACTATATGATCCTTAAAAGGATTATTTGCAAAGATATACATCTCCTCCCACCATCCCATGTACAAGTTGGCAAAATTTGGGGTGAACTTCGTCCCCATCGCCGTACCGGTGGTCTTAAGGTAAAATTCCCCCTCAAATAAAAAATAGTTCTTTTTTAAAAATGAAGTTTATACTATCAATAATAAAAGACAGTTGGGTTAAAATCTACATATTTAGTTTTCCTAAAATAATATTCTATAGCTGACAGACCTAGATCATGTGGAATAGCTGTATATAACGAGGAGACATCCAACGTTATCCATATATAGTCATCTTCCCATTTATATTTAGATAATTGGTTAATGACATCCGTCCTGTCCCTAACATATGATTGTAAGCACAGTAGCATTGGTTTCAATATGGTATCCACATATTTTGTGATAGCTTCATAGTTAGGGAATATATCCCCGAGACTATCGGGCGCCCTGGGGAGTCAATTAGTTGTTTATGTATTTTAGGCAGGTGGTATAACACTGCAATTCTAGGTTCCACCACCTGCAAAAAACCATATTCAGATTTGTCCAATATTCCTTGGGTATTCGCCAAAGAAATAAGGGCATCATACTGATCTTTATAAACTTTGGTGGGATTTGATTTTTAGTTTTGTATAAGTGTTGTTATCCCTCAGAAGTCGATATGCTTCTCTTAGGTGATCTTTTCTATCCTGCAGCACAATTCCTCCTCCCTTGTCTGCCTCACGGATCACCAGGTTACTATCATTTTTAAGTTCTTCTAGAGCCTTTTTCTCTTTTAAACCAAGATTAAATTGTTTCTGAGCTATAGCTATCGGTACAGATTTTTTCTAAGTCGCGAAGTATTAGATAATTAAATACTGGAATAAAGTTACCTTGAGCGTGTAGAAGATAAAATGTAGAGTTAGGTTTCAAGCCTGTGTGGTTCACTTTTAGTTCAGATGCGTCAACCTCTAGTTCCTCTAATATTTTAATCAAATCTTGAGAATCCTCTTGATTTTGGGCATCCCCATTTTCTCTTTCCAAATCCAAAAGGGACTCTAAGGTCATAGACTCTTCAATCTCGCAAACTCTTTCAGTATCTAAATTGTGTGGTATCGCTTTACACTTTTTGTTTGTATGAAACCTTTTAAGAGTTAGCTTGCGTGAAAATTTTTGGAGGTCTATGAACAGAGGCCTTTTTTCAGGAGTTCCTCTTCTTTACTAGTTAGAATCTTGGAGATAATATTAAAAATATTTTGGTCATGATTTTTTTTTCCTTCACCAATCTTTCCTTTTTCTCCTTTTTGAGTCGGAGTACCACTCCTCCTCGGCATCCTCTTCTCCTTCTCTGACCCCTCTTTTCGGATTTCTTCTGTTGGGGAATCTCCTACTCCTAAAAAAAGTTCCTTGTCAAAATCCCTATTTGTTTTTAAATAATGACCTATGTTATTGGGTTGACCTTTAGGGGGATTCTGATTTTTAAAATTGATATATTTTGGTCTGGCGCCCATACTTTCATATGGCTCTCCATTTGTATTTATTGGGATACTGATATGCTTGGTTTTGACTATTGGGCTGTTCTCTTAGTTCATTCCAATTTATTTGGTATTATGTTTCTTTGAATGAGTCTTTCCTAGCTTTGAAATTCTGATAGTTCTGACCATTATAGGGGGTCTAGGTACCTTCATTACTATATACCCTCCCCTGTTGTGTAAGGTTTTTATTTTTATTATAATTTTTATTTTTTGGTGTATTAGTATTAGAGCTAATATTTTCATTGGACTCCCTTTTGTTTTTGTGATTATGATTAGAGATCCAGCCTTTTCTCTTATTCAAATTGAACATAGGTTGGCCATTTATGTGAAACCTCTCAGAACTCTTATCTATTTCTACACTTTAACTTGCGGAGGACTGTATAGAGGACGCTCTTTGAACAATATCACGGACGAGTTTTCCCTAGCGAGGATATTAAGACCTCTTACCTTGGAAACATCTTGGGGATCAAACAACCACCAAGGGAGAGAGACTCTTGTCGACTGATCTAAAGCTATCCTCAGACAGATCTGAATGGTCTCTGTTCCATTGCCTGAGCATTCATAACTGCAGAGCTCTCAAATGGAATCGAGCAAAGGGAATGATGTCTGTGGAAGCGACCATCAGACTAATTACCTCCATACATTGAGCTACTGTTGGCCAAACAGTAGACTGATGAGAGAGGCAAGAGGAAAGACCTTTGTCAGAAAAATCTTCATAGATAGGGAATCTATTATGGTCCCTAAGAAAACCACCCTTGTAGCTGGAACAAGGGAACTTTTCTCCAGATTCACTTTCCATCCATGGGAACATAGAAAAGACAACAAGATCTCTGTATGAGATGAACCAATATGTCATCCAGATAGGGCACCACTGCAATTCCCTGAGACCTGATTACTGCCAAGAGAGCCCCCAGAACCTTTGAGAAAATTCTGGGAGCTGTAGCAAGGACAAAATGAGCCACAAACTGAAAGTGTTTGTCTAGAAAGGCAAATCTCAGGAACTTGTGATGATCCCTGTGGATGGGAACATGAAGATACACGTCCTTCAGGTCTATGGTCGTCATGAACTGACCCTCTTGGACCAAAGGAAGAATGGAACAAATGGTTTCCATTTTGAAGGATGGTACCCTGAGAAACTTGTTGAGGCAATTTAGGTCTAAAATAGGTCAAAATGTTCCCTTTTTTGGGAACCACAAACAAATTTGAATAAAATCCTAGACCCTGTTCCCTTACAGGAACTGGAACAATCACTCCCAGGGAGAAAAGGTCCTGAACGCAGTTCAGTAATGCCTTTCTTTTTACCTGGTCTGCAGACAATCTTGAGAGGTGGAATCTGCCCCTGGAATGAAAAGCTTTGAATTATATTTTGTAACCCTGAGATACTATGTCCACAGCCCAAGGATCTAGGACATCTCGTATCCACGCTTGATAAAAAAAAAGGTAAAGTCTGCCCCCCACTTGATCCGATCTTGGACCGGGGGCCGACCCTTCATGCTGACTTAGACTGAGCTGAGGGTTTCTTAGATTGCTTCCCCTTGCTCCAAGACTGATTGGATTTCCAAGAAGACTTGGACTGTTCCCACTTGGAAGATGAAGAAGAAGACTTTTGAAGTTACGAATGGAACAAAAATTACTTTAACGTCCTTTAGATCTATTCTTCTTGTCTTGTGGTAAAAAAAGACCCTTTCCCACCCGTAATCTCAGAAATAATTTCTGCCAGACCGGGTCCAAAGTTTTACCCTTGTAAGGAAGTGCCAGAAGCTTGGACTTGGAGGTAACATCAGCTGACTAAGATTTAAGCCACAAAGCCCTGCGGTCTAGGACAGTGAAGCCAAACATCTTGGTCTAATAACTTGCATGTTAGCATCAGAAATAAAAGAATTGGCCAATTTGAGAGCCTTAATCCTATCTTGAAATTCCTCCAATGGAGTCTCTTCTAAAATAGAAAAAAGAAATCTACCAGCAAAAAAAGGCTCTGCTACAGGTGAATAGACTTGGGGAGGCACTGCATAGTGCTCAGATATTTACAGTATGTTGCTCTGTTTATTTGTGAAAGTGAGAATGTACATGCGTGTATCTGCGCAAGTGAGGGTGTGCATGTATGTACCTGTGCATGCTAGAATGTGCATGAGTGTATCTGGGCAAGTGAGAATGTGCATGTGTGTATCTGTGCACGTGAGGATGTGCATGTGTGTATCTGTGAATGTGAGGATGTGCATGTGTGTGTTTGTGCATGTGTGTGTTTGTGCAAGCTAGAATGTGCAAGTGTGTTTCTGCGCAAGTGAGAATGTGTGTGTGTATCTGTGCAAGTGAGAATGTGCATGTGTGTGTTTGTGCAAGCTAGAATGTGCAAGTGTGTTTCTGCGCAAGTGAGAATGTGAGTGTGTGTATCTGTGCAAGTGAGAATGTGCATGTGTGTATCTGTGCAAGTGAGAAAGTGTGTGTGTACCTGTGCAAGTGAAAATGTGTGTGTATCTGTGCAAGTGAGAATGTGTGTGTGTATCTGTGCAAGTGAGAATGTGCATGTGTATATCTGTGCAAGCGAGAATGTGCATGTGTATATCTGTGCAAGCGAGAATGTGCATGTGTGTATCTGTGCAAGAGAGAATGTGCATATGTATATCTGTGCAAGTGAGAAAGTGCATGTGCAAATCTGTGCCAGTGACAATGTGTATATCTGTGCCAGTGATGATGTGCATAAGTGTATCTGCGCAAGTGAGGATGTGCATGCATGTATCTGTGCAAGCTAGAATGTGGATGTGTGTATCTGTGCAAGTGAGAATGTGCATGTGTGTATTTGTGCAAGTGAGAATGTTTGTGTGTATCTGCGCAAGTGAGAATGTGTGTGTGTATCTGGGCAAGTGAGAATGTGCGTGTGTGTATCTGTGCAAGTGAGAATGTGCGTGTGTGTATTTGTGCAAGTGAGAATGTGCGTGTGTATTTGTGCAAGTGAGAATGTGCATGTGTGTATTTGTGCAAGTGAGAATGTGCGTGTGTGTATTTGTTTGTAGTGAGAAAGTGCGTGTGTGTATCTGCGCAAGTGAGAATGTGCGTGTGTATCTGCGCAAGTGAGGATGTGCATGCATGTATCTGTGCAAGGTAGAAAGTGGATGTGTGTATCTGGGCAAGTGACAATCTGTATTCCTGCAAGGGAGAATGTGCGTGTGTGTATCTGTGCAAGTGAGAATGTGCGTGTGTGTATTTGTGCAAGTGAGAATGTGCGTGTGTGTATTTGTGCAAGTGAGAATGTGCGTGTGTGTATCTGTGCAAGTGAGAATGTGCCTGTGTGTATCTGTACAAGTGAGAATGTGTGTGTGAGTATTTGTGCAAGTGAGAAAGTGCGTGTGTGTATTTGTGCAAGTGAGAAAGTGCACGTGCGTATCTGTGCCAGTGACAATCTGTATTCCTGCAAGGGAGAATGTGAGTGTGTGTATCTGCACAAGTGAGGATGTGCATGTGTGTATCTGCGCAAGTGAGAAAGTGCATGTGTGTATTTGTGCAAGTGAGAAAGTGTGTGTGTGTATTTGTGCAAGTGAGAAAGTGCACGTGCGTATCTGTGCCAGTGACAATCTGTATTCCTGCAAGGGAGAATGTGCATGTGTGTATCTGCGCAAGTGAGAATGCGCGTGTGTATATCTGTGCAAGTGAGAATGCACATGTGTATATCTGTGCAAGTGAGAATGTGCGTGTGTGTATCTGTGCAAGTGAGAAAGTGCATGTGCTTATCTATGCAAGTGACTATGTGTATATGTGTATTCCTGCAAGTGAGAATGTGCGTGTGTGTATCTGCGCAAGTGAGAATGTGCGTGTGTGTATCTGCGCAAGTGAAAATGTGCATGCATGTATCTGTGCAAGCTAGAAAGTGGATGTGTGTATCTGTGCAAGTGAGAATGTGCGTGTGTGTATCTGTGCAAGTGAAAATGTGCATGCATGTATCTGTGCAAGCTAGAAAGTGGATGTGTGTATCTGTGCAAGTGAGAATGTGCGTGTGTGTATCTGTGCAAGTGAGAATGTGCGTGTGTGTATCTGTGCAAGTGAGAATGTACGTGTGTTTATCTGTGCAAGTGAGAATGTGCGTGTGTGTATCTGTGCAAGTGAGAATGTGCGTGTGTGTATCTGTGCAAGTAAGAATGTGCGTGCGGGTATCTGTGCAAGTGAGAATTTGCATGTGTGTATCTGTACAAGTGAGAAAGTGCATGTCCTTATCTATGCCAGTGACTATGTGTATATGTGTATTCCTGCAAGTGAGACTGTGTATGTGTGTATCTGTGCAAGTGAGGATGTGCATGCGCGTATTTGTGCAAATGAGAAATTGTGTGTGTATTTGTGCAAGTGAGAAAGTACATGTGCGTATATTTGCCAGTTACAATCTGTATTCCTGCAAGGGAGAATGTGCGTGTGTGTATCTGCACGAGTTAGAATGTGCGTGTGTATATCTGTGCAAGGGAGAATGCGCGTGTGTATATCTGTGCAAGTGAGAATGTGCATGTGTGTATCTGTGCAAGTGAGAAAGTGCATGTCCTTATCTATGCCAGTGACTATGTGTATATGTGTATTCCTGCAAGTGAGACTGTGTATGTGTGTATCTGTGCAAGTGAGGATGTGCATGTGCGTATCTGTGCAAGTGAGAAACTGCGTGTGTATCTGTGCAAGTGAGAATGTGCGTGTGTGTATCTGTGCAAGTGAGAATGTGCGTGTGTGTATCTGTGCAAGTGAGAATCTGTGCAAGTTAGGATGTGCATGTGTGTATCTGTGCAAGTGAGAATGTGCTTGTGTGAGAATGTGCGTATCGGTGTGAGAATGTGTGTGTGTATCTGTGCAAGTGAGAATGTGCGTGTGTGTATCTGTACAAGTGAGAATGTGTGTGTATTTGTGGAAGTGAGAAAGTGCATATGTGTATTTGTGCAAGTTAGAAAGTGCATGTGTGCATTTGTGCAAGTGAGAAATTGCATGTGTGTATTTGTGCAAGTGAGAAAGTGCACGTGCATATCTGTGCCAGTGACAATCTGTATTCCTGCAAGGGAGAATGTGCATGTGTGTATCTGCAAAAGTGAGGATGTGCATGTGTGTATCTGTGCAAGTGAGAATGTGCGTGTGTGTATCTGTGCAAGTGAGAATGTGCGTGTGTGTATCTGTGCAAGTGAGAATGTGCGTGTGTGTATCTGTACAAGTGAGAATGTGCGTGTGTGTATCTGTGCAAGTGAGAATGTGCGTGTGTATATATGTGCAAGTGAGAATGTGCGTGTGTATATCTGTGCAAGTGAGAATGTGCGTGTGTATATCTGTGCAAGTGAGGATGTGCGTGTGCATATCTGTGCAAGTGAGAATGTGCGTGTGTGTATCCGTGCAAGTGAGAATGTGCTTGTGCGTATCTGTACAAGTGAGAATGTGTGTGTGTGTATTTGTGCAAGTGAGAAATTGCGTGTGTGTATCTGTGCAAGTGAGAAATTGCGTGTGTGTATTTGTGCATGTGCAAATCTGTGCAAGTGAGAATGTGTGGGTGTGTGTGTGTATTTGTGCAAGTGAGAAATTGCGTGTGTATTTGTGCAAGTGAGAAATTGCGTGTGTGTATTTGTGCCAGTGACAATCTGTATTCCTGCAAGGGAGAATGCACGGGTGTGTATCTGCACAAGTGAGAATGTGAATGTGTATATCTGTGCAAGTGAGAATGTGCGTGTGTGTATCTGTGCAAGTGAGAATGTGCGTGTGTGTATCTGTGCAAGTTAGAATGTGCGTGTGGGTATCTGTGCAAGTGAGAATGTGTGTGTGGGTATTTGTGCAAGTGAGAATGTGCGTGTGTGCAAGTGAAAATGTGCGTGTGTGTATCTGTGCAAGTGAAAATGTGCGTGTGTGTATCTGTGCAAGTGAGAATGTGCGTGTGTGTATCTGTGCAAGTGAGAATATGCGTGTGTGTAGCTGTACAAGTGAGAATGTGTGTGTGTGTATTTGTGCAAGTGAGAAAGTGCATGTGTGTATTTGTGCAAATGAGAAATTGCGTGTGTGTATTTGTGCAAGTGAGAAAGTGCACATGCATATCTTTGCCAGTGACAATCTGTATTCCTTGAAGGGAGAATGTGCGTGTGTGTATCTGCACAAGTGAGGATGTGCATGTGTATCTGCGCAAGTGAGAATGCGTGTGTGTATATCTGTGCAAATGAGAATGCGCGTGTGTATATCTGTGCAAGTGAGAATGCGTGTGTGTATATCTGTGCAAGTGAGAATGTGCTTGTGTGAGAATGTGCAAGTGAGAATTTGCTTGTGTTAGAATGTGCATATCGGTGTAAGTGAGAATGTGCGTGTGTGTATTTGTGCAAGTGAGAAAGTGCATGTGCGTATCTGTGCCAGTGACAATCTGTATTCCTGCAAGGGAGAATGTGCGTGTATGTATCTGCACAAGTGAGGATGTGCATGTGTGTATCTGTGCAAGTGAGAATGCGCGTGTATATCTGTGCAAGTGAGAATGTGGGTGTGTATATCTGTGCAAGTGAGAATGTGCGTGTGTGTATCTGTGCAAGTGAGGATGTGCATGTGCGTATCTGAGCAAGTGAGAAAGTGCATGTGCTTATCTATGCCAGTGACTATGTGTATATGTGTATTCCTGCAAGTGAGAATGTGTATGTGTGTATCTGTGCAAGTGAGGATGTGCGTGTGCGTATCTGTGCAAGTGAGAATGTGCGTGTGTGTATCCGTGCAAGTGAGAATGTGCATGTGCGTATCTGTACAAGTGAGAATGTGTGTGTGTGTATTTGTGCAAGTGAGAAATTGCGTGTGTGTATCTGTGCAAGTGAGAAATTGCGTGTGTGTATTTGTGCAAGTGAGAAAGTGCATGTGGGTATCTGTGCCAGTGACAATCTGTATTCCTGCAAGGGAGAATGTGCGTGTGTGTAACTGCACAAGTGAGGATGCGCATGTGTATCTGTGCAAGTGAGAATGCACGTGTGTATAGCTGTGCAAGTGAGAATGTGCATGTGTATATCTGTGCAAGTGAGAATGTGCGTGTGTGTATCCGTGCAAGTGAGAATGTGCATGTGTGTATCTGTGCAAGCTTGAATGTGCGTGTATCTGTGCAAGTGAGAATGTGTGTGTGTGTATCTGCGCAAGTGAGAATGTGCGTGTGTATATCTGTGCAAGTGAGAATGTGCGTGTGTGTATCTGCGCAAGTGAGAATGTGCGTGTGTATATCTGTGCAAGTGAAAATGTGCATGTGTGTATCTGTGAAAGTGAGAAAGTGTGTGTGTGTATATCTGTGCAAGGGAGAATGTGCATGTGTATATGCGCAAGTGAGAATGTGCGTGTGTATATCTGTGCAAGTGAGAATGTGCGTGTGTATATCTGTGCAAGTGAGAAAGTGCATGTGTGCATCTGTGCAAGTGAGAAAGTGCATGTGTGCATCTGTGCAAGTGAGAATGTGCGTGTGTGTATCTGTGCAAGTGAGGATGTTCATGTGCATATCTGTGCAAGTGAGAATGTGCGTGTGTGTATCTGTGCAAGTGAGGATGTGCATGTGCGTATCTGTGCAAGTGAGGATGTTCATGTGCATATCTGTGCAAGTGAGGATGTGCATGTGCGTATCTGTGCAAGTGAGAAAGTGTGTGGATGTATCTGTGCAAGTGAGGATGTGCATGTGTGTATCTGTGCAAGTGAGAAAGTGCATGTGCGTATCTGTACAAGTGAGAGTGCATGTGTGTATCTGTGCAAGTGAGAAAGTGCATGTGCATATCTGTGCAAGTGAGAACGTGCAGCAAACACTTGGAACAAATAAAGGAGCTTTCAGCATGAAGTATTTTATACTTCATGAATGAAAGTCCCCTTTATTTGTTCCAAAGGTAAATCCTAGCAATTTACCATCACTTTAAAAACAATAGGCTAGATTACAAGTGACACATGTTAGCGCAAGTTGTGATAAGCAATTACCAGTCGAAAGGCTATTATGTGTATGTACGTATATATATATATATATATATATATATATATATATATTTATATATTGGGTTAGCGCAGGAGCAATAAGTGTTTGTTTTTTTAACAGCGCAGCCCACTGAAGTCTATAGGAGAAGTTAGCGCAGTCATGATATCCAAAGTCCTTAAGTTAGCCCGCACTGAACTTTTGCTTGTGTACTAACTTTTTACTTCAAACTTATAAAACGCGCTCTAACCCACTTGTATATAATTTTACATTGAGGGCAGTTAGCGCGCCACTTTAATCTGGACCAATATATGATATAAATACATAATGAAATTAGATACTGCAGTATACACATGACAAATATATTAAATATTTATTAGTTGCACAAATATTTATGCCATTTTTATGAAAGGCTTCATTTTAAAACAAAGCAAACAAGCTACAATAATACACAATAATTAAACAGACAAATGATTACTCTTCCACTTGACCGCATAATGAAATGTACTAGAAATACATTGACATCAGAAATGAGTACAAAGCATCACAATGCACTTTACAGATAATGATAAGCATTGTTACCTAGTACAAGTACAATGTACTTTTATATATTATGAGGCATAAACAAAGGAAGAATAAACTAGGTTAGCAAAAGTGGTAGGCTACACATCAAAAGCTTTAGCCATGCATTTATATAAATACCACAATTACTAAGCACGAGGCAATTTAATAACATAAAATTACACCAACATCATTAAAAATACAAATAAACCCACGCGTACCTTGGAACATGATTAATGTGCTAAACACACAAAAAAGGCAATAATAAAGTACAAGGTTCTCTTTTTATTTTGAAGAGGAATTTTTTTATAAAATGTCCTTTTTAGTAAAAAATAATAATAATTTAACACACTTAACCAAAATAGAAAGACTATTCTCATAACTAAACTGAGAATGTTTTTTTTTTTTTTTTTACTGTTTTGTTCCTTTACTAAAAAAAGATAATAAACTCAAGGAGTTGTCATAGTAATAATGATCACCAGGCAGTAAGTGCTAACCTCATTTTGTTGTCCCTCTGATATTAGGGTTGATGAAGCCATGTTTCACAGAAGTAATAAAAAATAAATGAATTAATAAATTAAAGGAATAAATGAGAGAACTGGGTGAGGGTAAAAATAAGACATTCTGTTTAATGTTATAAATAGACTGACCATATTGCCGCTTTAAAAAGGGACAAATATGAAAAATACATAAGTCAGGGTTCTCATAATGGAACATTATTATAAACCATTTCTTTAAACAGCCCTGACATATGTATTTTTCATATTTGTCCCTTTTTAAAGCGGCAATATGGTCAGCCTAGTTATAAAGAATGCTTATTGGTGCAACTTTTTATGGTATATGTATATGTGTGTGTGTATGTATATACTTTTTTTTTTTTGTTACACCGACAGATTTTGCATACATTGTAAAAATTTATTAAGCCATCCCTCTAGGGAATCAGATTTTTTTATAATTTTAAAATGTATCTCATAGTTTATTATGGTTTACATCTACGTATTTTCAGCAACATTTCAAGATGTAAAGGGACAAAAACTAATAAATATTATGTTCTGATTTTCTATAATTATTTGTTATTAAATAATTTTGTTATAAAATATTGAATGTTGATATTTTGGGAAGGAGAAAATGTGTTTAATGTGGGACCATAAAGTGTGTATGTTTGAAATGTTTATTTTATAACCACACCCATCCTGCTATTTACCATGTATGCCAAAGAAAATGACACAAAAAACATAAATTATGCTTACCTGATCATTTTATTTCTATCGAGGGGAAGAGTCCACAGCTTCATTCATTACTAGTGGGAATTAAATACCTTACCCACTCCCCTCATCCCCCAGTCATTCTGCCGAGGGAACAAGAAATAGTAGGAGAAATATTAGGGTATAAATGGTGCCAGAAGAGAATATAAAATTTAGGTCCGTCCATCGGAGCTACGGGTGGGGGCCGTGGACTCTCCTCCCCTTGATGGAAATAAAATTATCAGGTAAGCATAATTTATGTTTTCCATCTAAAGGGGAGGAGAGTCCACGCTCTAGAGGATACTGAATGAAACCGGGAGGGTAAAAGGTGGATCTTTAATCTGAGAGCACCACAGCCTGTAGAACCTTTCTCCCAAAAAACGCTTCCGCAGAAGCAAAAACATAAAATTTGTAAAACTTAGTGAAGGTATGCAAGGAGGACCAGGTAGCCGCCTTGCAAATCTGCTCCATAGAAGCCTCATTCTTGAAGGCCCAAGATGAAGCTACCGCTCTAGTGGAATGAGCCGTAATCCTTTGAGGAGGCTTATGACCCGCTGTCTAATAGGCCAAGCGGATCAGGCTCCTCGGCCAAAAAGACAAAGAAGTAGCAGAAGCCCTCTGACCCCTGCGCTTCCCTGAATACACAACAAAAATAGTTAGATCGTCTGAAATCCTTTGTGGCCTGAAGATAAAATTTTAAGGCACAAACCATGTCCAGATTATGAAGTAACCTCTCCTTAGGAGGAGAAGGATTAGGACATAAAGAAGGAACAACTATCTCCTGATTGATGTTGCAGTTAGACACCACCTTGGGGAGAAACCCCACACCAGTGCGAAGAACAGCCTTATCCACATGAAACACCAGATAAGGGGGCTCATATTGCAAGGCCACCAGCTCAGAAACTCTGCATGCCGATGCAATGGCCAACAGAAAGAGAACCCGTTCTGCCTGGGGTACTGGTACAATAACCCCTAGAGTGGAGAGATTCCGCACGCAACCCAGAAAGGCCTCTCTTTTTTCCGGCCTTGAAGACAGGTTTGACAGCAGGAATCTGCCCCTGGGCCGAGAGGACTTGAACCCTATCCTGTAACCCTGGGCGATTATCTCCAGAACCCAAAGGTCCTGAACGTCCTGCCACCAGGCGTCTAAGAACATTGACGATCTGCCCCCTACTCGGTCCACAGACCAGTCGGGGGCCGCCCCTTCATGCGGACTTAGTCTCGGCGGGCTTCTTGTGCTGCTTAGACTTGTTCCAAGCTTGAGCAGGCTTGCAGGCACCCTTGGATTGGTCCGCTTTCGCAGTGGGCTGAGCGCGTTGTCCTTATCCCAGCGAAAGAGACAAAAATTAGCACTCTTAGCCATCGCCTTCTTATCCTGGGGAAGCAAGGCAGCCTTGCCTCCTGTAACCGAGGATATGATAGAGTCCAGACCTGGACCAAACAGGATCTTGCCCTTGAAAGGCAAAGACAACAGCTTCGTCTTCGAGGTCATGTCTGCCGACCAAGATTTTAGCCACAGAGCTCTGCATGCTAGAACCGAAAAACCTGAAAACTTGGCATTCAGGTGGATAATCTGATCATATTAGCGTCACAAATGAAAGAATTGGCCACATTTAGGGCCTTAATCTTTTCCTGCACCTCTTCGAAGGAGGGTTCACCCTTAATCAGATAAAATAATGCATCGCACCAATATCACGCAGCTCCAGCAACCGCGGCTACCACCGCTGCCGGTTGAAAAACAAAGCCTGTTTGTTAAAACATCTTTCACAACATGTTTTCCAACTTCTTATCCAAAGGTTTCTTGAACTATCCTCTAAAGGAATCGTTGTGCGCTTAGCGAGGGTGGAGATGTCCCCATCTAACAACTCTAGCTGGGCCTCCGGGACAGGGAAAGCTTTTTAAATTGAGAAGACGGAGAAAAGGAAGAACCTTATCGCTCCCACTCATTCTTAATAATGTTCGCCATCTTGACAGGAACCTGGAAGGTCTGGGGAACTACCCTGTCCTCGTAAACCTTATCCAACTTAGGAATGGAGGGCTCCTCTGGTAGTTTGGGTTCCGGAACCTCTAAGGCAGCTAGCACTTGCTTTAACAAAAAACGCAAGTTGTCCATTTTAAACCGAAAACCGGGTTCTTCCACTGCCGGAGGTTTAGATGACGCGGACTCCATCTCCGAAAGGGCCTTATTCTGACGCGTCGGATTGGGCCTCGTCATCGTACCACCCTTCTGGGGCGTCCGACAGACACAACTCCTGGGTCAGGACGCTATGAAAAGCTCTACGCTTGAACTTAGCAGAACGCGGCAAAGCATGGATCACCTTAGTGACTGCTGTTTTAATCTGGTCCGCAAAGTCAGGCGGCCAAGCAACATGGTGTTTAACTTTATCAGCTTGCCGTCCGGAACGGAAGACGGAGGACTCCTCAACCTATCAGGACTGGGATCCTCCAGCACTGCCAAAACATGCCGCAGCAGGACACGAAGGCGTGCCAGTCTATAATGAAAAGAAAGATTTGCCTCTGTCGGGTCAACTGACGACCCCGACCCTGAGGGTTGGGCCCCTGAAGCCTCAGAGGACACTGCTTCCCTAGAGGGCTGATCTGACCAAGACAATCCCTTGCCTGACCAGCCCTGGTTAACAGAACACGGACAGTATGTCATCAACATCTCCCTCCCTGGCAGATGTATATGTGCCAATGCCATAGATATGGCCAGACGGAACCGTGCTGTAACCTCTGGAGAAAAAAGCCGCCTTCTGGAGAAGGGGTAACGGCAGTAGGGACACCTGCTTGCGTAGCCAAAGAAGGTTCTAGGGTACGTGCCTCATGGGATATGGGGTCCCCAGGGGTGGATGGCTCGGTGGACTCTAAATTCCCTGTTTCGGGAGAAAAGAGCATTCTAAAGCAGCATGCAGAACATAACTGATGGGCATGGATTACCCAGGCCATTTCATACTTTTCGCAAGAAGTAGAATCTTAATCAGAGACATCCGTCTCCAAAAAATCAGAATCCTCCATAACTTGGATAGAAATTATGGATAGAAAAAATAATAAAAAAAAAAAAATCTGGCACCTTACACCCCCAATGGCTGGGGCACTCACCACCTCCTATGACCCAGACAACTAGCTAAACAGACTCTCTTCGTCGCCATGCGGTCAGGAATACGGAAGAGGAGACTAGAAAATGTGACCACGCCTAGTCACAAGGAACACCGTGCAGGCCAGAGAAAAGTACGCCAAGGCCCCAAGGGCTGTGCAGCCTGACAAAACAAGGCTGATATGTTCTGATAAAGCCACAAGCCCAACCTTCATCCATTCTCTCACTGAGAGACTGAAAGAATTACTTAAAACTCCAGTCCCATTCCGAAGAGTACTACCCTCCATAAGAGACTATCTTTAATCTTTCAACACTTCTCTGCCAACCTCCTGTGACAAAAGGCAAAGAATGACTGGGAGATGAGGGTAGTGGGGGAGGTATTTAAGCCTTTGGCTGGGGTGTCTTTGCCTCCTCCTGGTAGCCAGGTTCTGAACTCCCAAAAGTAATGAATGCAGCTGTGGACTCTCCCCATTTAAGAAGAAAATTAGCTTCAAATAGTGCTGATATTTTCTGTACGTAATAAAGCAATTCATATACAAAAAGCTTTATAGTTAATGTGCTAAAATATTCACACCTATGTTTTTACATGCAAAAATAATAGATGTTCTTCTTACCTGAAGTTGAAGGATTATTCTCTTTGCGGTCATATTTTTCATGCCACTCAATTGTTCGAAAATAACTAAGCATTACTTCCCAGAGTGCCTTGCACAGATCAGTAAGGCATGGAATATAGCTGTCTGATGTTATGTGCTATAGGAAAACAAAAATTCATTTCAGGAATACAAATATGCAGGTAAGATACAGGGCACTTTGAAATCAGTAATTTTGAGATACAAATTTGTGTTCACTGGTAGCTTGCAGCATAAACAGACGGGGTACATGATTTATAATAGCCAATGTTTTAAATGCCCAGCTCAGCCTTCAGTCCATTATTTATTTTAGGCCTATAAGATCAGCCCAGAAAGTAACCGTTTACCTCATAATACTATCCTGGTGTAATGGAAAGGTAGTGATACCTTACAGTAGACTGACATATGATATCCCAAGACCTAATCTTGCACAATAACAGATTTTTAAACAGTATTTTTAGGGTACAAATTACAATAAAAAAACATAAATTATGCTTACCTGATAATTTCCTTTTCTTCCGTGGGAAAGAGTCCAAAGCCACATTCATTACTTATGGGAAATAAGAACCTGGCCACCAGGAGGAGGCAAAGACCCACCAGCCCAAAGCCTTAAATACTCCTCCCACTTCCCCTATCCCCCAGTCATTCAGCCGAGGAACAAGGAACAGTGGAAGAAGCATCAGGGTGAAAAGGTGCCAGGAGATGAAACAACAACGCCTCAAAAATGGGTGGGGGCTGTGAACTCTTTCCCACAGAAAAAAAGGGAAATGAAAACCCAAGCCAAAGAGGACACAGAATGCCAAGACGGGAGGGTAAGAGGTGGACTATTGAAGGCACCCACCGAAAAAAACATATTCCCAGAAAACACAGATCAGGATCGCGAAGGGAACATCCCTTACCACAGTCAAGACCCACACCCAGTCCACAATAGACTGAGGATGACTCACAAGCTAGGAAGAGCTTCTGCAGCCGAAGAACGATCGAGAAAAAACGACTATGCTAAAGGTGTGAGAGAGGAAACACAGCCGCTACCCGAAGGAACACAAAACATCATGCTCCTTCTCAACCCAAACAATGTAGACCAACACAACACCGCTAGAGGCTTCAGAGCAGCCGAAACTCATCCGAGAACCAATCTTCGACAACCGAAGAATCCCTAAGGATCCCACTCCCCCAGAGGGAGCAAGAAACTCCTCTTTAAAAAAGCTTTGCCAGGGTTCAATCCCCAACTTTCTGATTCATGAGCAGTGGAGCTTACCACTAAGCCACATATCCCTTGGTTACCACCCAAAGGGAGGGAGAAAAAACAACCAGGCACGCATTGAAGAAAAAGCGACCAGATCCCAGGGATAAGTCCCACAAACCGGAGAACACGTAATCCCAAAGAGCAAGTCCACAAGGCAACAAACGTATGTAAACTAGATGGAAACGAACCTTGATCTTAAGGACCATAAGATGGCTAGAGCTAAGTCGAGCATCTAAGCTGACAGAATGGATCCTCCAAAAAACCCCACTAAGGACCAACTACCCTTCTTTTTAGGGGAACCGGAATCCCCCTTATGAAAGGACCGAGAGGACGTGTCCCCAAGACACCTAAACCATCTACCGATGAGTGTACAGGCACCAAACGCCCCAAAGGGCAGAGTGGCGGCAGACTCAACCCCCCACCCATCAAGGGAATCTACCACAGGCCATAGGAGAAAGTCAAGATAGACCATCCAGAGCCCAACACAAAAAAATAAGCTCTATGAGAGACAGTCTCTCAAGCCCCCACAACACCAGCAGCAAAGCAAACTAACGGGCAACCACCAAGGTCCGCAAATGTCGGACAAAAAAGAAGGAAAAGGGCAAACAGTCTATAGTCAAAAATTAGACCTAATGAGGACAATAGGGCAAATAAAAAACCTAAGAAAAGAAGGTCCAGAAGCCTGTCCCGGGTACCTTATCCGCCAACAATTCCATACTCCCCAAGGAGAATAATGGAAACCAGCCTGACCCAACCCCTAACACCCAAGGGGATAACAGGGACTTAAAAGGACAGTCAAGTCAAAAAAAAACTTTCATGTTTGAAATAGGGCATGTAATTTTAAACAACTTTCCAATTTACTTTTATCACCAATGTTGTTTTGTTCTCTTGGTATTCTTAGTTGAAAACTAAACCTAGGAGGTTCATATGCTAATTTCATAGACCTTGAAGGCCGCCTCTAATCTAAATGCATTTTGATAGTTTTTCACTACTAGTTCACGGTTAGAAGTAACACTTGCTATACGACCTGAACCAAGGCGAAGAAGGTAAATTGACAGTCCACGCAATGAAGGAGAGGAACGCTGACCGGAGCGTGGAGAGACCTCCGTGAAGTAGAGCGGCTGGGACACAGGCAGAAATGTGGCTGTAGCTGATGACGTCAGGAGCAGTGCGATCCTTGACGAGACAGGCAAAAACTAAATGAACCGCAGGCTTGAGATGGCGGTCATAGTAGTTACTCTTGAGAGAGCAGGTCCGGTCAGCATGGAGATCTTAGTAACAAAAAGCAAAAGGATTCTTCAATGGTAAGTGGCTAGCAAAGAGTAGAGAGCTACTAAGGCTATCTTCTTTAATAATCCAGCGTTGAGTACCGGTAGGTGCAGCCTTTTATATGGAGGATGAGAAATGACTTAAAGGTACAGATGGGTAATGAGAGTTTCGACATGGAAAAATCCTGACAGACGGACTGAACCCTAGACTCCCCTTCCAGACCTACAATGAGACCCGGGATCAGAAGAAGGGGTCAGATTTCAGTAGTCAGGACCCGGGGCCACAGGCCCCAAACCTGCTTAACAAACTGGCAGACATCAAATGCTCCCAGAAGAGGAGGTAGTAGCAACTAGCCAACTCAGCAGGACCAGACCTATACTAGCCACCCAAAGGCACCTAGTCTCTAGGAGAAGCACCAAGGGCAGCTCAAAAGGGCCAGAACCGCACACAGCAGCAAGGACCGCACTCCTCAGGCCGGGGATGCGATGGGGCACGCTGGGATCCAACCGGCCCATGTCACTGGAGCAGACTAACACGGCCGGCCTAAGCGCTCCTTAAATCCAGACCCGAAGGCCGCGAGGAAAAGTGTAGTTTATAAAAAAAAACAAAAAAAAAAACAAGTGAACCAGTAGGTCCCACCGGAAAAGCCAGGCGTCACTAACAATTAACAGTGCACACACCAAATCCGGATGAAAACCCAGGAACGACTTCCTTGGAAGAACTAAAACCAAGCAATCCCAGAATTCCCGTAGGAAAAGAACATAAAGTGAATAAATCAAACTCAGATAAAATAAACAAGGGCACTCGAAGGCATCCGCCCAGAAGAAACTATGTCTCCGCAGGACCTGCCAAAAAGAGGCCGGAACCATCAGAAAAAAAGGCTGGGAAAGCTCAAAGTAGACCGACCGGAGATAAGATTATCCCCATTAATCTATACCGAAGAACCGTGCAAGAACTGAGAAGTCCCCGGACGATAAAGTAAAGGATCCCCCAATAGATCAAAAAGACATCGTAGTAGGACACGCAGCCGCACAATCCTATAATGAAAAGAACAACAAGGGGCACAATCACCCGAGGGGGGGGGCACTATAGTGCCATTCATGGTCTGAACACCCGGGATAGGCAGGCAGGCACATAACTGCAAGGAAACCTCGGGGTCTTGCAGACAAATTAGAGCCAAAAAAAATATTAAGACGAAAATGTCCCACCATCTCCGGGGGAAACACTCCAACCTGAGCGAAGGAGACAGCAAAGTCAGGGGCACCTGCGAAAACAAAAGGAGCGTGCAATTGGGAAGGCGTCTCCTGAGGAACAGAGCTCCCTGAGGCCGATGGCTCAGCAGACCCAAGGTACCCCGAGGGACCTGGAAAACCATGCATGCACAAGAGACAAGAGTTGTAGACTTATGACAACGGGGCCAAATGACAATCCTCGTCCGAGGACGACTCATAATCTGATAAGACAATAGTCCCGGCATCAGAATCTTCCATGGCTAGGACTAATATAAACGCACAATTTTGGAAAAAATCGACTGGCACCTGACGCACAATGGCTGGGGCACTCACCACCTCCTATGACTAGACCTCAGCGGAGCAGACTCTTTCATCCGTCGCCACTCGGTCAAGAATGCGGAAGGGGAAGAAACACCGCCCAAGTGTAAACACGCACAGTCAGCGGAAGCTCCGCGAAATCCAAAAAGCGCGCCACCGAAAGGCGGCAAAACTAGGCCCAATAAAAGGATAAGCAAGTCTAAACCAACGGCCAAATACTCATAACCAGAAGGTTTTTAGACCTAGGCTGCGCAATCACAAGTCCAGAAAATGCCACTATGCCCCGCATAGAGTAACGCTTCATGTCTCAGCCTCAGAGCCCGTACACACATACCCAATGCAGGTTGAGTCACATCAGAAACATGATGAGACCCCTTCCCCCGTTCACTAATCCACCCTAAGGAGGAAATATCCCTTGATTCCAAGATCTGTACTAAAGGTGCCTCAGCGAGGCCCATACTATACTGTCATAATAAATCACATTACAGACAATGTAATAAAAACAGAATTTATGCTTACCTGATAAATTACTTTCTCTTGTGGTGTATCCAGTCCACGGATTCATCCTTTACTTGTGGGACATTCTCCTTCCCAACAGGAAGTGGCAAAGAGAGAGCTGTCCATATAGCTCCCCCTCTAGCTCCACCCCCCAGTCATTCGACCGGAGGTTAGGAAGAAAAAGGAGAAACCATAGGGTGCAGTGGTGACTGTAGTTTAAACAAAAAGATTTACCTGACTTAATAGCCAGGGCGGGCCGTGGACTGGATACACCACAAGAGAAAGTAATTTATCAGGTAAGCATAAATTCTGTTTTCTCTTGTAAGGTGTATCCAGTCCACGGATTCATCCTTTACTTGTGGGATACCAATACCAAAGCTTTAGGACACGGATGAAGGGAGGGAACAAGACAGGTACCTTAAACTGAAGGCACCACTGCTTATAAAACCTTTCTCCCAAAAATAGCCTCCGAAGAAGCAAAAGTATTGAATTTGTAAAATTTAGAAAAACATAATTTATGTAAGAACTTACCTGATAAATTCATTTCTTTCATATTAGCAAGAGTCCATGAGCTAGTGACGTATGGGATATACATTCCTACCAGGAGGGGCAAAGTTTCCCAAACCTCAAAATGCCTATAAATACACCCCTCACCACACCCACAATTCAGTTTAACGAATAGCCAAGAAGTGGGGTGATAAAAAAGTGCGAAAGCATATAAAATAAGGAATTGGAATAATTGTGCTTTATACAAAATCATAACCACCACAAAAAAAGGGCGGGCCTCATGGACTCTTGCTAATATGAAAGAAATGAATTTATCAGGTAAGTTCTTACATAAATTATGTTTTCTTTCATGTAATTAGCAAGAGTCCATGAGCTAGTGACGTATGGGATAATGATTACCCAAGATGTGGATCTTTCCACACAAGAGTCACTAGAGAGGGAGGGATAAAATAAAGACAGCCAATTCCTGCTGAAAATAATCCACACCCAAAATAAAGTTTAACGAAAAACATAAGCAGAAGATTCAAACTGAAACCGCTGCCTGAAGTACTTTTCTACCAAAAACTGCTTCAGAAGAAGAAAATACATCAAAATGGTAGAATTTAGTAAAAGTATGCAAAGAGGACCAAGTTGCTGCTTTGCAAATCTGATCAACCGAAGCTTCATTCCTAAATGCCCAGGAAGTAGAAACTGACCTAGTAGAATGAGCTGTAATTCTCTGAGGCGGAGTTTTACCCGACTCAACATAGGCAAGATGAATTAAAGATTTCAACCAAGATGCCAAAGAAATGGCAGAAGCTTTCTGGCCTTTTCTAGAACCGGAAAAGATAACAAATAGACTAGAAGTCTTTCTGAAAGATTTAGTAGCTACAACATAATATTTCAAAGCTCTAACAACATCCAAAGAATGCAACGATTTCTCCTTAGAATTCTTAGGATTAGGACATAATGAAGGAACCACAATTTCTCTACTAATGTTGTTGGAATTCACAACTTTAGGTAAAAATTCAAAAGAAGTTCGCAACACCGCCTTATCCTGATGAAAAATCAGAAAAGGAGACTCACAAGAAAGAGCAGATAATTCAGAAACTCTTCTGGCAGAAGAGATGGCCAAAAGGAACAAAACTTTCCAAGAAAGTAATTTAATGTCCAATGAATGCATAGGTTCAAACGGAGGAGCTTGAAGAGCCCCCAGAACCAAATTCAAACTCCAAGGAGGAGAAATTGACTTAATGACAGGTTTTATACGAACCAAAGCTTGTACAAAACAATGAATATCAGGAAGAATAGCAATCTTTCTGTGAAAAAGAACAGAAAGAGCAGAGATTTGTCCTTTCAAGGAACTTGCGGACAAACCTTTATCTAAACCATCCTGAAGAAACTGTAAAATTCTCGGAATTCTAAAAAAAAATGCCAAGAAAAATGATGAGAAATACACCAAGAAATATAAGTCTTCCAGACTCTATAATATATCTCTCTAGATACAGATTTACGAGCCTGTAACATAGTATTAATCACAGCGTCAGAGAAACCTCTTTGACGAAGAATCAAGCGTTCAATCTCCATACCTTTAAATTTAAGGATTTCAGATCCTGATGGAAAAAAGGACCTTGTGACAGAAGGTTTGGTCTTAACGGAAGAGTCCACGGTTGGCAAGAGGCCATCCGGACAAGATCCGCATACCAAAACCTGTGAGGCCATGCCGGAGCTACCAGCAGAACAAACGAGCATTCCTTCAGAATCTTGGAGATTACTCTTGGAAGAAGAACTAGAGGCGGAAAGATATAGGCAGGATGATACTTCCAAGGAAGTGATAATGCATCCACTGCCTCCGCCTGAGGATCCCGGGATCTGGACAGATACCTGGGAAGTTTCTTGTTTAGATGGGACGCCATCAAATCTATTTCTGGAAGTTCCCACATTTGAACGATCTGAAGAAACACCTCTGGGTGAAGAGACCATTCGCCCGGATGCAACGTTTGGCGACTGAGATAATCCGCTTCCCAATTGTCTACACCTGGGATATGAACCGCAGAGATTAGACAGGAGCTGGATTCCGCCCAAACCAAAATTCGAGATACTTCTTTCATAGCCAGAGGACTGTGAGTTCCTCCTTGATGATTGATGTATGCCACAGTTGTGACATTGTCTGTCTGAAAACAAATGAACGATTCTCTCTTCAGAAGAGGCCAAAACTGAAGAGCTCTGAAAATTGCACGGAGTTCCAAAATATTGATCGGTAATCTCACCTCCTGAGATTCCCAAACTCCTTGTGCCGTCAGAGATCCCCACACAGCTCCCCAACCTGTGAGACTTGCATCTGTTGAAATTACAGTCCAGGTCGGAAGCACAAAAGAAGCCCCCTGAATTAAACGATGGTGATCTGTCCACCACGTTAGAGAGTGTCGAACAATCGGTTTTAAAGATATTAATTGAGATATCTTTGTGTAATCCTTGCACCATTGATTCAGCATACAAAGCTGAAGAGGTCGCATGTGAAAACGAGCAAAGGGGATCGCGTCCGGTGCAGCAGTCATAAGACCTAGAATTTCCATGCATAAGGCTACCGAAGGGAATGATTGTGACTGAAGGTTTCGACAAGCTGCCATCAGTTTTAGACGCCTCTTGTCTGTTAAAGACAGAGTCATGGACACTGAATCTATTTGGAAACCCAGAAAGGTTACCCTTGTCTGAGGAATCAATGAACTTTTTGGGAAATTGACCCTCCAACCATGATCTTGAAGAAACAACACAAGTCGATTCGTATGAAATTCTGCTAAATGTAAAGACTGAGCAAGTACCAAGATATCGTCCAAATAAGGAAATACCACAATACCCTGTTCTCTGATTACAGACAGAAGGGCACCGAGAACCTTTGTAAAAATTCTTGGAGCTGTAGCAAGGCCAAACGGAAGAGCCACAAACTGGTAATGCTTGTCCAGAAAAGAGAATCTCAGGAACCGATAATGATCCGGATGAATCGGAATATGCAGATATGCATCCTGTAAATCTATTGTGGACATATAATTCCCTTGCTGAACAAAAGGCAAGATAGTCCTTACAGTTACCATCTTGAACGTTGGTATCCTTACATAACGATTCAATATTTTTAGATCCAGAACTGGTCTGAAGGAATTCTCCTTCTTTGGTACAATGAAGAGATTTGAATAAAACCCCATCCCCTGTTCCTGAACTGGAATTGGCATAATTACTCCAGTCAACTCTAGATCTGAAACACAATTCAGAAATGCTTGAGCTTTTACTGGATTTACTGGGACACGGGAAAGAAAAAATCTCTTTGCAGGAGGTCTCATCTTGAAACCAATTCTGTACCCTTCTGAAACAATGTTCTGAATCCAAAGATTGTGAACAGAATTGATCCAAATTTCTTTGAAAAAACGTAACCTGCCCCCTACCAGCTGAGCTGGAATGAAGGCCGCACCTTCATGTGGACTTAGAAGCAGGCTTTGCCTTTCTGGCTGGCTTGGATTTATTCCAGATTGGAGATGGTTTCCAAACTGAAACTGCTCCTGAGGATGAAGGATCAGGTTTTTGTTCTTTGTTGAAACGAAAGGAACGAAAACGATTATTAGCTCTGTTTTTACCCTTAGATTTTTTATCCTGTGGTAAAAAGGTTCCTTTCCCACCAGTAACAGTTGAAATAATAGAATCCAACTGAGAACCAAATAATTTGTTACCCTGGAAAGAAATGGAAAGTAGAGTTGATTTAGAAGCCATATCAGCATTCCAAGTCTTAAGCCATAAAACTCTTCTAGCTAAAATAGCTAGAGACATAAACCTGACATCAACTCTGATAATATCAAAGATGGCATCACAGATAAAATTATTAGCATGCTGAAGAAGAATAATAATATCATGAGAATCATGATGTGTTACTTGTTGCGCTAAGGTTTCCAACCAAAAAGTTGAAGCTGCAGCAAAATCAGCCAAAGATATAGCAGGTCTAAGAAGATTACCTGAACACAGATAAGCTTTTCTTAGAAAGGATTCAATTTTCCTATCTAAAGGATCCTTAAACGAAGTACCATCTGACGTAGGAATAGTAGTACGTTTAGCAAGGGTAGAAATAGCCCCATCAACTTTAGGGATTTTGTCCCAAAATTCTAATCTGTCAGACGGCACAGGATATAATTGCTTAAAACGTTTAGAAGGAGTAAATGAATTACCCAATTTATCCCATTCTTTGGAAATTACTGCAGAAATAGCATTAGGAACAGGAAAAACTTCTGGAATAACCACAGGAGATTTAAATACCTTATCAAAACGTTTAGAATTAGTATCAAGAGGACCAGAATCCTCTATTTCTAAAGCAATTAAAACTTCTTTAAGTAAAGAACGAATAAATTCCATTTTAAATAAATATGAAGATTTATCAGCATCAACCTCTGAGACAGAATCCTCTGAACCAGAAGAGTCATCAGAATCAGAATGATGATGTTCATTTAAAAATTCATCTGTAGGGAGAGAAGTTTTAAAAGATTTTTTACGTTTACTAGAAGGAGAAATAACAGACATAGCCTTCTTTATGGATTCAGAAACAAAATCTCTTATGTTATCAGGAACATTCTGCACCTTAGATGTTGAAGGAACTGCAACAGGCAATGGTACTTTACTAAAGGAAATATTATCTGCTTTAACAAGTTTGTCATGACAATCAATACAAACAACAGCTGGAGGAATAGCTACTAAAAGTTTACAGCAGATACACTTAGCTTTGGTAGATCCAGCACTCGACAGCGATTTTCCTGTAGTATCTTCTGACTCAGATGCAACGTGAGACATCTTGCAATATGTAAGAGAAAAAACAACAACATATAAAGCAAAATTGATCAAATTCCTTAAATGTCAGTTTCAGGAATGGGAAAAAATGCCAAAGAACAAGCTTCTAGCAACCAGAAGCAATGAAAAATGAGACTTAAATAATGTGGAGACAAAAGCGACGCCCATATTTTTTAGCGCCAAATAAGACTCCCACATTATTTGGCGCCTAAATGCTTTTTGGCGGCAAAAATGACGCCACATCCGGAACGCCGACATTTTTGGCGCAAAATAATGTCAAAAAAATTACGCAACTTCCGGCGACACGTATGACGCCGGAAACAGAAAAGAATTTTTGCGCCAAAAAAGTCCGCGCCAAGAATGACGCAATAAAATGAAGCATTTTCAGCCCCCGCGAGCCTAACAGCCCACAGGGAAAAAAGTCAAATTTTTGAAGGTAAGAAAAAATGATTAAATCAAATGCATTATCCCAAATATGAAACTGACTGTCTGAAAAATAAGGAAAGTTGAACATTCTGAGTCAAGGCAAATAAATGTTTGAATACATATATTTAGAACTTTATAAACAAAGTGCCCAACCATAGCTTAGAGTGTCACAGAAAATAAGATTTACTTACCCCAGGACACTCATCTACATGTTTGTAGAAAGCCAAACCAGTACTGAAACGAGAATCAGCAGAGGTAATGGTATATATAAGAGTATATCGTCGATCTGAAAAGGGAGGTAAGAGATGAATCTCTACGACCGATAACAGAGAACCTATGAAATAGACCCCGTAGAAGGAGATCACTGCATTCAAATAGGCAATACTCTCCTCACATCCCTCTGATATTCACTGCACGCTGAGAGGAAAACCGGGCTCCAACTTGCTGCGGAGCGCATATCAACGTAGAATCTAGCACAAACTTACTTCACCACCTCCATCGGAGGCAAAGTTTGTAAAACTGAATTGTGGGTGTGGTGAGGGGTGTATTTATAGGCATTTTGAGGTTTGGGAAACTTTGCCCCTCCTGGTAGGAATGTATATCCCATACGTCACTAGCTCATGGACTCTTGCTAATTACATGAAAGAAAGGTATGCAGCGAAGACCAAGTCGCTGCCTTACAAATCTGTTCAACAGAAGCCTCATTTCTAAAAGCCCATGTGCAAGCCACTGCTCTGGTAGAATGAGCAGTAATTGTTTCAGGAGGCTGCTGGCCAGCAGTCCCATAGGCCAGACGGATGATGCTTTTCAGCCAAAAGGAAAGAGAGGTAGCAGTCGCCTTCTGACCTCTCCTCTTACCAGAATAGATGACAAACAATGAAGTTGTTTGTCTGAAATCCTTAGTTGCTTGTAAATAGAACTTTAAAGCACGAACCACATCAAGATTGTGTAACAGACGTTCCTTCTTCGAAGAAGGATTAGGACACAGGGAAGGAACAACAATTTCCTGATTAATTCCTGATGTCTTATTAGACACAACCTTAGGAAGAAAACCGGGTTTGGTACGCAAAACTACCTTATCTGCGTGGAACACCAACGGCTAGATTTAGAGTTCTGCGGCCAAAGGGGTGCGTTAGCTACGCATGCTTTTTTTCCCCCTCACCTTTTAAATACCGCTGGTATTTAGAGTTCACAGAAGGGCTGCGTTAGGCTCCAAAAAAGGGAGCGTAGAGCATATTTACCGCCACTGCAACTCTAAATACCAGCGTTGCTTACGGACGCGGCCAGCTTCAAAAACGTGCTCGTGCATGATTCCCCCATAGAAAACAATGGGGCTGTTTGAGCTGAAAAAAAACCTAACACCTGCAAAAAAGCAGCGTTCAGCTCCTAACGCAGCCCCATTGTTTCCTATGGGGAAACACTTCCTAAGTCTGCACCTAACACCCTAACATGTACCCCGAGTCTAAACACCCCTAACCGTACGCTTATTAACCCCTAATCTGCCGCCCCCGCTATCGCTGACCCCTGCATATTATTATTAACCCCTAATCTGCCGCTCCGTACACCGCCGCAACCTACGTTATCCCTATGTACCCCTAATCTGCTGCCCCTAACACCGCCGACCCCTATGTTATATTTATTAACCCCTAATCTGCCGCCCCCGCTATCGCTGACCCCTGCATATTATTATTAATCCCTAATCTGCCGCTCCGTACACCGCCGCAACCTACGTTATCCCTATGTACCCCTAATCTGCTGCCCCTAACACCGCCGACCCCTATGTTATATTTATTAACCCCTAATCTGCCGCCCCCGCTATCGCTGACCCCTGCATATTATTATTAACCCCTAATCTGCCGCTCCGTACACCGCCGCAACCTACGTTATCCCTATGTACCCCTAATCTGCTGCCCCTAACACCGCCGACCCCTATGTTATATTTATTAACCCCTAATCTGCCGCCCCCGCTATCGCTGACCCCTGCTAATTATTATTAACCCCTAATCTGCCGCTCCGTACACTGCCGCAACCTACGTTATCCCTATGTACCCCTAATCTGCTGCCCCTAACACCGCCGACCCCTATGTTATATTTATTAACCCCTAATCTGCCGCCCCCAACGTCGCCTCCACCTACCTACAATAATTAACCCTTAATCTGCCGACCGGATCTCACCGCTACTCTAATAAATGTATTAACCCCTAAAGCTAAGTCTAACCCTAAAACCCCCCTAAATTAAATATAATTTAAATCCAACGAAATAAATTAACTCTTATTAAATAAATTATTCCTATTTAAAGCTAAATACTTACCTGTAAAATAAACCCTAATATAGCTACAATATAAATTATAATTATATTGTAGCTATTTTAGAGGCAACTTTGTAATTATTTTAACCAGGTACAATAGCTATTAAATAGTTAATAACTATTTAATAGTTACCTAGTTAAAATAATTACAAAATTACCTGTAAAAAAAATCCTAACCTAAGTTACAATTAAACCTAACACTACACTCTCAATAAATTAATTAAATACAATACCTGCAAATAAATACAATGAAATAAAACAAACTAAAGTACAAAAAATAAAAAAGAACTAAGTTACAAAAAATAAAAAAATATTTACAAACATTAGAAAAATATTACAACAATGTTAAACTAATTACACCTACTCTAAGCCCCCTAATAAAATAACAAAGACCCCCAAAATAAAAAAAATGCCCTACCCTATTCTAAAATTAAAATAGAAAAGCTATTTTACCTTACCAGCCCTGAAAAGGGCCCTTTGCGGGGCATGCCCCAAAGAATTCAGCTCTTTTGCCTGTAAAAAAAAAAACATACAATACCCCCCCCCCCACAACATTACAACCCACCACCCACATACCCCTAATCTAACCCAAACCCCCCTTAAATAAACCTAACACTAAGCCCCTGAAGATCTTCCTACCTTATCTTCACCACGCCGGGTTCACCGATCGATCCAGAAGAGCCTCCGATGTCTTGATCCAAGCCCAAGCGGGGGCTGAAGATGTCCATGATCCGGCTGAAGTCTTCATCCAAGCGGGAGCTGAAGAGGTCCATGATCCGGCTGAAGTCTTCTATCAAGCGGCATCTTCAATCTTCTTTCTTCCGGATCCATGTTCATCTCGCCGACGCTCAACATTCATCTTCACCGACGACTTCCCGATGAATGACGGTTCCTTTAAGGGACGTCATCCAAGATGGCGTCCCTCGAATTCCGATTGGCTGATAGGATTCTATCAGCCAATCGGAATTAAGGTAGGAATTAAGGTAGGAAAATGCAAGCTCAATCTGATTGGCTGATCGGATCAGCCAATCGTATTGAACTTGATTCTGATTGGCTGATTCCATCAGCCAATCAGAATTTTCTTACCTTAATTCCGATTGGCTGATACAATCCTATCAGCCAATCGGAATTCGAGGGACGCCATCTTGGATGACGTGCCTTAAAGGAACCGTCATTCGTCTGTGAAGATGGATGTTCCGCGACGGCGGGATGAACATGGATCCGGAAGAAAGAAGATTGAAGATGCCGCTTGATAGAAGACTTCAGCCCGATCATGGACCTCTTCAGCTCCCGCTTGGATGAAGACTTCAGCCCGATCATGGACCTCTTCAGCTCCCACTTGGATGAAGACTTCAGTCGGATCATGGACATCTTCAGCCCCCCGCTTGGGCTTGGATCAAGACATCGGAGGAGCTCTTCTGGATCGATCGGTGAACCCGGCGTGGTGAAGACAAGGTAGGGAGATCTTCAGGGGCTTAGTGTTAGGTTTATTTAAGGGGGGTTTGGGTTAGATTAGGGGTATGTGGGTGGTGGGTTGTAATGTTGGGGGGGGGGTATTGTATGTTTTTTTTTTACAGGCAAAAGAGCTGAATTCTTTGGGGCATGTCCTGCAAAGGGCCCTTTTCAGGGCTGGTAAGGTAAAAGAGCTTTTCTATTTTAATTTTAGAATAGGGTAGGGCATTTTTTTATTTTGGGGGTCTTTGTTATTTTATTAGGGGGCTTAGAGTAGGTGTAATTAGTTTAAAATTGTTGTAATATTTTTCTAATGTTTGTAAATATTTTTTTATTTTTTGTACTTTAGTTAGTTTATTTAATTGTATTTATTTGTAGGTATTGTATTTAATTAATTTATTGATAGTATAGTGTTAGGTTTAATTGTAGATAATTGTAGGTAATTTATTTAATTAATTTATTGATAGTGTACTGTTGGGTTTAATTGTAACTTAGGTTAGGATTTATTTTACAGGTAATTTTGTAATTATTTTAACTAGGTAGCTATTGAATAGTTATTAACTATTTAATAGCTATTGTACCTGGTTAAAATAAATACAAAGTTGCCTGTAAAATAAATATTAATCCTAAAATAGCTACAATATAATTATAATTTATATTGTAGCTATATTAGGGTTTATTTTACAGGTAAGTATTTAGCTTTAAATAGGAATAATTTATTTAATAAGAGTTAATTTATTTAGTTAGATTTAAATTATATTTAAGTTAGGGGGTGTTAGTGTTAGGGTTAGACCGGATCTACTCTTCTGCCCAGATAGCATGAAGACTTTGGAGCCTCTTCTGGACCTCTTCAGCCGTCGCTTGATAGAAGACTTCAGCCGGATGATGGATCGCCAGCCCCCGCTTGGGCTTGGATGAAGACTTTGGAGCCTGGAGCGATCGGTGATACCTGGCATGGTGAAGACAAGGTAAGAAGATCTTCAGGGGCTTAGTGTTAGGTTTATTTAAGGGGGGTTTGGGTTAGATTAGGGGTATGTGGGTTGTAATGTTGGGGGGGTATTGTATGTTTTTTTTTTACAGGCAAAAGAGCTGAATTCTTTGGGGCATGTCGCGCAAAGGGCCCTTTTCAGGGCTGGTAAGGTAAAAGAGCTTTTCTATTTTAATTTTAGAATAGGGTAGGGCATTTTTTTTATTTTGGGGGTCTTTGTTATTTTATTAGGGGGCTTAGAGTAGGTGTAATTAGTTTAAAATTGTTTTAATATTTTTATAATGTTTGTAAATATTTTTTTATTTTTTGTAACTTAGTTCTTTTTTATTTTTGTACTTTAGTTAGTTTATTTAATTGTATTTATTTGTAGGTATTGTATTTAATTAATTTATTGATAGTGTAGTGTTAGGTTTAATTGTAGATAATTGTAGGTATTTTATTTAATTAATTTATTGATAGTGTAGTGTTAGGTTTAATTGTAACTTAGGTTAGGATTTATTTTACAGGTAATTTTGTAATTATTTTAACTAGGTAGCTATTAAATAGTTATTAACTATTTAATAGCTATTGTACCTGGTTAAAATAAATACAAAATTGCCTGTAAAATAAATATTAATCCTAAAATAGCTACAATATAATTATTATTTATATTGTAGCTATATTAGGGTTTATTTTACAGGTAAGTATTTAGCTTTAAATAGGAATAATTTATTTAATAAGAGTTAATTTATTTCGTTAGATTTAAATTATATTTAACTTAGGGGGGTGTTAGGGTTAAGGTTAGACTTAGCTTTAGGGGTTAAAAAATTTATTAGAGTAGCGGTGAGCTCCGGTCGGCAGATTAGGGGTTAATGCTTGAAGTTAGGTGTCGGCGATGTTAGGGAGGGCAGATTAGGGGTTAATACTATATATTATAGGGTTATTGAGGTGGGAGTGAGGCGGATTAGGGGTTAATACATTTATTATAGTAGCGGTGCGGTCCGGTCGGCAGATTAGGGGTTAATAAGTGTAGGTAGGTGGCGGCGACGTTGGGGACGGCAGATTAGGGGTTAATAAATATTATGTAGGTGTCAGCGGTATTAGGGGCAGCAGATTAGGGGTACATAGGGATAACGTAGGTGGCGGCGGTGTACAGAGCGGCAGATTAGGGGTTAAAATTTTTTAATAGAGTGGCGTCGATGTGGGGGTTCCTCGGTTTAGGGGTACATAGGTAGTTTATGGGTGTTAGTGTACTTTAGAGCACAGTAGTTAAGAGCTTTATAAACCGGCGTTAGCCCAGAAAGCTCTTAACTACTGACTTTTTTTCTGCAGCTGGAGTTTTGTCGTTAGATTTCTAACGCTCACTTCAGCCAAGACTCTAAATACCGGCGTTAGAAAGATCCCATTGAAAATATAGGATACGCAAATGGCGTAGGGGGATCTGCGGTATGGAAAAGTAGCGGCTACAAAGTGAGCGTTAGACCCTTTCCTGACTGACTCCAAATAACAGCGGGCGGTAAAAACCAGCGTTAGGAGCCTCTAACGCTGGTTTTGACGGCTACCGCGAAACTCTAAATCTAGGCCCAAGTAAGGTGAGTCACACTGCAAAGCAGATAACTCTGAAACTCTTCGAGCAGAAGAGATAGCTACCAAAAACAAAACTTTCCAAGATAAAAGTTTAATATCTATGGAATGTAAAGGTTCAAACGGAACCCCTTGCAGAACTGAAATAACTAAATTCAGACTCCATGGTGGAGCCACAGGTCTATAAACAGGCTTGATGCTGACTAAAGCCTGACTAAACGCTTGAACGTCTGGTACCTCTGCCAGACGTTTGTGTAAAAGAATAGACAAAGCAGATATCTGTCCTTTTAAGGAACTAGCTGATAATCCTTTCTCCAATCCTTCTTGGAGAAAAGACAATATCCTGGGAATCCTAATCTTACTCCATGAGTAACCCTTGGATTCGCACCAACAAAGATATTTTCGCCAAATCTTATGGTAGATTTTCCTGGTGACAGGCTTTCTGGCCTGAATCAGGGTATCGATAACCGACTCAGAGAAACCACGCTTAGATAGAATTAGGCGTTCAATCTCCAAGCAGTTAGGCGCAGAGAAATTAGATTTGGATGTTTGAAAGGACCTTGAAGTAGAAGGTCCTGCCTCATTGGCAGAGTCCATGGTGGAACGGATGGTCTGCATACCAGGTCCTGCGTGGCCACGCAGGCGCTATTGGAATCACTGACGCCCTCTCCTGCTTGATTCTGGCAACCAGACGAGGAAGGAGAGGAAACAGTGGAAACACATAGGCCAGATTGAAGGACCAAGGCGCTGCTAGAGCATCTATCAAAGCCGCCTGGGGATCCCGGGACCTGGACCCATAAAGAGGAAGTTTGGCATTCTGACGGGACGCCATCAGATCCAATTCTGGAGTGCCCCATCGCTGAATCAGCTGGGCAAATACCTCCGGGTGGAGTTCCCACTCCCCCGGATGAAAAGTCTGACAACTTAGAAAATCCGCTTCCCAGTTGTCTACTCCTGGGATGTGAATTGCTGAGAGGTGGCAAGAGTGATCCTCCGCCCACCTGATTATTTTGGTTACTTCCATCATTGCTAGGGGACTCCTTGTTCCCCCTTGATGGTTGATGTAAGCTACAGTCGTGATGTCCGACTGAAATCTGATTAATTTGGCCGCAGCTAGCTGAGGCCATGCCTGAAGATCGTTGAATATTGCCCTCAGTTCCAGAATGTTTATTGGGAGAAGAGCTTCTTCCCGAGACCATAAGATCTGAGCTTTCAGGGAGTCTCAGACAGCACCCCAGCCCAACAGACTGGCGTAGATCGTTACGATGATCCACTCTGGTCTGCGGAAACACATTCCCTGAGCCAGGTGATCCTGAGACAACCACCAGAGAAGAGAATCTCTGGTCCCCTGGTCCAACTGTATTAGAGGAGACAAATCTGCATAATTCCCATTCCACTGTTTGAGCATGCATAGTTGCAGTGGTCTGAGGTGTATCCGTGCAAAAGGGACTATGTCCATTGCCGCTACCATTAGTCCGATTGTCTCCATGCACTGAGCTACAGACGGCCGAGGAATGGAATGAAGAGCTCAGCAAGTAGTTAAGAGTTTTAACTTTCTGACCTCCGTCAGAAATATTTTCATTTCTACCGAGTCTATTAGTGTTCCTAGGAAGGGAACTCTTGTGAGGGGGGAGAGAGAACTCTTTTTGATGTTCACTTTCCACCCGTGAGACCTCAGAAAGGCCACTACGATTTCCGTGTGAGACTTGGCTCTTTGGAAAGTTGACGCCTGAATTAAGATGTCGTCTAGATAAGGCGCCACTGCTATGCCCCGCGGTCTTAGCACCGCCAGGAGGGACCCTAGCACCTTTGTGAAAATTCTGGGAGCAGTGGCCAACCCGAAAGGGAGAGCCACAAACTGAAAATGCTTGTCCTGAAAGGCAAATTTGAGAAACTGGTGATGATCTTTGTGGATAGGAATGTGTAGATACGCATCCTTTAGATCCACGGTAGTCATAAATTGACCCTCCTGGATCATTGGTAAGATAGTCCGAATGGTCTCCATCTTGAATGATGGGACTCTGAGGAATTTGTTAGAATTTTGAGATCCAGGATTGGTCTGAAAGTTACTTCTTTTTTGGGAATCACAAACAGGTTTGAGTAAAACCCCAGCCCTTGTTCCGCAATTGGAACTGGGTGGATCACTCCTATTGTATGTAGGTCTTCTACACAGTGTAAGAACGCCTCTTTCTTTGTCGTGTCTGTAGACAGACGAGAAATATGGAACCTTCCCCTTGGAGGGGAGTCCTTGAATTCTAGAAGATATCCCTGGGATACAATCTCTAATGCCCAGGGATCGTGTACGTCTCTTGCCCAGGCCTGAGCGAAGAGAGAGAGTCTGCTCCCTACTAGATCCGGACCCGGATCGGGGGCTACCCCTTCATGCTGTCTTGGGCGCAGCTGCAGGCTTCTTGGCCTGTTTACCCTTGTTCCAGCCCTGGTAAGGATTCCAGGCTGCCCTGGGTTGTGAAGTGTTACCCTCTTGCTTTGCAGCAGGGGAGGATGAAGCGAGACCGCTCCTGAAATTTCGAAAGGAACGAAAATTATTTTGTTTGTTCTTTGTCTTAAAGGACTTTTCCCCCAGTGATTTCTGAGATAATCTCTTTCAAATCAGGCCCGAAAAAGGGTCTTTCTTTTGAAAGGGAAGTTCAGCAGTTTGGATTTTGACGACACATCAGCCGACCAGGACTTGAGCCATAGCGCGAAACCTGAATGGCGAAACCTGAATTCTTTGCCGCTAACTTAGCTAGTTGGAAAGCGGCATCTGTGATAAAAGAATTAGCCAGTTTAAGAGCCTTAATTTTGTCCATAATATCCTCATTCGAGGTCTCCGTCTGGAGCGCATCTTCCAGCGCCTCGAACCAGAAAGCAGCTGTAGTAGTTACAGGAACAATGCACGCTATAGGTTGGAGAAGAAAACCTTGATGAATAAAAATTTTCTTAAGTAAACCCTCTAATTTTTTATCCATAGGGACTTTAAAAGCACAATTGTCCTCAATAGGTATGGTTGTGCGTTTAGCAAGTGAAGAAACAGCCCCCTCCACCTTAGGGACCGTCTGCCACGAGTCCCGTGTGGTGTCAGATATGGGGAACATTTTCTTAAAAACAGGAGGGGGAACAAACGGAATACCTAGTCTATCCCACTCCCTAGTTACTATATCCGCAATCCTCTTAGGGACCGGGAACACATCAGTGTAAACAGGAACTTCTAGGTACTTGTCCATTTTACACAATTTCTCTGGGAGCGTTGTGAGTGTATATCGGATACGGCTACTAAAGCGTCAGAATGCTCATAATCTGTTCTTAAAACAGAGCTATCACGCTTTGCAGGTAACACGGGCAGCTTAGATAAAAATACTGAGAGGGTATTATCCATAGCTCCCGCCAAATCTTGTAAGGTAAAAGAGTTAGACGCGCTAGAGGTGCTAGACGTCGCTTGAGCGGGCGCAAACTGGTTGTGACACTTGGGGAGAGGTCAACGGGCTAACCTCATTACCTTCTGTCTGAGAATCATCTTGGGCCACATTTTTAAGTGCAACAATATGGTCTTTAAAATGTATAGACATATCAGTACACGTGGGACACATTTTGAGAGGGGGTTCCACCATGGCTTCTAAACACATTGGTGTGTTGGGTTAATAAACTATGCGCTGTGGGGGTAAAAGCTAGGGAGTCTCGAAGAAGTAATCTCACAAACTTCAAAGTGGGGGTAAAATCTGGATTGGATGAGACTCTTAAGCGCTTGTGCTTAATTACCCAATAAGGAAAGATAGTCTTACTATGTAGTTGGATTCAATGAGATCTATTTATTTTTAGAATTATAAATACATACAATAAAATTTAAAACAATAGAAATTGATTCTTAAAACAAATCTAACTGGTTGGCCAACCATACAGTGTGAATAAAATGATATAATATGTTTTCCAATCCCTGTTACTTAGTGTATTATACAAACATATCTGTATATTTGAATTTTTGAATTTTGGTTTAATTGAAGATATTTTTTATGGATTTGATATAGTGGACTTGTGAAGAAGTATGGTATCCACAAAGAATATTCGCAATATTAATTCTTAATTACCATATTTACCATATTCGTTTGTTTAAAGCTGAACATACATAATTAAAATAGCATCAATGGTATCAACAATATAATTAAAATAGCGTCAATGGTATCAACATTAGTAACAAATAATAAAAGTGAAACAAAAATAAAGTGATACAGTAAAAATCGTATAAGTTATGAAAGATAAAGTCTTTCTGCCGTGATCGTTAGAGTAATTGTTAAATGCTTTTTGTTAAAAGCGCTGTTGTTAAGTCCTCCGTGGGGATTGTATGTGCGGGCGTGCTGCAACACATTTTTGTCTAATTGCTATATATATTGCGATTATAAGTCACTGTTAAGTAGTTTTGGTTATCTGTCCTTCAAATTAACTTCCTTAGTTGGTGTAGGTATAATAAATCTTACCCGTTGTTTCTTTTGGGATACTTTGTTTCTGGTCTAGTTTCTTTTTGTACCCAATTCAATCTTTACTGTGATGAATGTGGATCGGAAGCTGGGATAGACGCTGCCGGTGTTGTAGTGGTTTCAGTATGTCTAGTTGGTTTGTCTCTGCGATCACACACACTTGAAGGAGTAGATGCTGGGGTATTGTGGTAGTGTGCTTTAACCGTTAATCCTTTTGTCAGATGGCTGGGCTTTTTGCCCGGTTCAGGTTTTCAAAACCTCTTGAATTGTTGTGAATGTGTTCTGTTTAGATCCGTACTCTATTTGTTTCAGAGTATCCGATCTGCAGGTGTCCACAGGTTTCTTTAGGCCCAATTATTAGGTAAGGTATTTCAGTTGTTCTTGGCGGTCCTTTGAAAGGAGGACTAGGTGCTTTGAAGGTTGTTCTTGAACGCTTCAGAATATCTTTCAAGCATATTTGTTGGTCCGTGGTTTGATGTAGTCTTGGCGGTCCACTTCGAAAGTGGACTATGAAAATGTTTAGTGTAGCAAGGAGTAGGCAACGCGTTTCAGCTGATTAATACAGCCTTTATCAAGCATATGCTTGATAACAAAAAGCATTTAACAATTACTCTAACGATCACGGCAGAAAGACTTTATCTTTCATAACTTATACGATTTTTACTGTATCACTTTATTTTTGTTTCACTTTTATTATTTGTTACTAATGTTGATACCATTGACGCTATTTTAATTATATTGTTGATACCATTGACGCTATTTTAATTATGTATGTTCAGCTTTAAACAAACGAATATGGTAAATATGGTAATTAAGAATTAATATTGCAAAAATTCTTTGTGGATACCATACTTCTTCACAAGTCCACTATATCAAATCCATAAAAAATATCTGCAATTAAACCAAAATTCAAAAATTCAAATATACAGATATGTTTGTATAATACACTAAGTAACAGGGATTGGAAAACATATTATATAATTTTATTCACACTGTATGGTTGGCCAACCAGTTAGATTTGTTTTAAGAATCAATTTCTATTGTTTTAAATTTTATTGTATGTATTTATAATTCTAAAAATAAATAGATCTCATTGAATCCAACTACATAGTAAGACTATCTTTCCTTATTGGGTAATTAAGCACAAGCGCTTAAGAGTCTCATCCAATCCAGATTCTAAACACATTGAACAAGGATTTTCCTTGGTGACAGACATGTTTAACAGACTAGTAGTAAGACAAACAGGCTTAGAAATCACATTAATCAAGCAAAAACACACTTTGCAAAAAAACGTTACTGTGCCTTTAAGAAATAAAAAAGGCACACAATTTTCCAAAACAGTGAAAAATGCACCAAACTTTCTGAAATTTTCACAGTATGTACCTAAAGCATTGGTAAGATTGCACAACTAGCAAAAAAAATCGATTAACCCCTTAATGCCCAAACCGGATCAATAGTAAGCTAACAGACCGGTTAAAACAAATTTAGCACCTTGCCACAGCTCTGCTGTGGCCCTACCTTCCCTTAGGAGTCGGATTTATGGGGAAAAAGCTTCTTATGGGTCCTCAAATTGTAGCAGGAGCCACCATGTGAACACAGCCTGAAGATCTAGTCCATCTAACTGCGCATCTGAGGCGCGAAATTAGGCCCCTCCCACCTTACTCCGGTGCTGTGAGGCCTAAAGAAACACTCCTAGGAGTTATAATATTAGCCATGTGGGTAACAACCCCTGAAAGAAACCCAAAGGGACCTTCTAAGTGTCTCAAAAACGATGTTTATAAGTAAAAACCGTTTGCCATAAAAAAGTGTCAACCCATAAAAAAGTGTCAACCAGGATAAATTAGCCCTGTAATGTAAGCTTGTAATTCCATACTTAGTCTTTGAATAAAGCTTACCCTTCCCTCATGGGGATCTTATCAGTCCTTTTCTAGCATTATCACAGTATTGTCTAGAAATAAATGACTGAACATACTTTATTGCAGCCTAATCTGCAAACCGTTCCCCCCAACTGAAGTTTTCTTGTACTCCTCAGTCCTGTGTGGGAACAGCAGTGGATTTTAGTTACAACATGCTAAAATCATTTTCCTCTCTGCAGAAATCATCATCCCTTTTCTGCTGGAGAGTAAATAGTACAAACTGGTACCATTTAAAAATAACAAACTTTTGCTTGTAGAACAAAAACTACAAATCTAACACCACATTCACTTTACCCTTCCGAGAGAGACCCTATTGCTTAGAGCCGGCAAAGAGAATGACTGGGGGGTGGAGCTAGAGGGGGAGCTATATGGACAGCTCTGCTGTGTGCTCTCTTTGCCACTTCCTGTTGGGAAGGAGAATATCCCACAAGTAAAGGATGAATCCGTGGACTGGATACACCTTACAAGAGAAATGAAACGATCTTACAGGAATCTATGCCGTGGAACAGGAACATGGCCCTTCAAGTGTGATGAATAGTAGCAGCGCCTCCATCATGGACTCAAGAGAAGACAGCAGGTAGCAAAGCGAAGTTTAACAACGCCAAGTGCTGAAAGGAGCCGTTATAACGAGTCGGGTGGTGTCACAGGGGAAGCTCCCACTGCATCTCAGGACTCTAACTTTCGCCCAGGCCCTCTGCGAGAGGCTAACAGCACTACTTAAAACTCCTGTCCCATGCTGAAGGGTAGCACCCTCCATAAGAGACATATTAACAATAAATAAAAGTATAACAAATAGAAAAATAAGAAAAAACTTCTAAAACTTCTCTGCCAACCTTCTGGGATGAAAGGCAAAGAATGACTGGGGGATAGGGGAAGTGGGAGGAGTATTTAAGCCTTTGGCTAGTGGGTCTTTGACTCCTCCTGGTGGCCAGGTTCTTATTTCCCATAAATAATGAATGCGGCTGTGGACTCTTTCCCATTAGAAAGAAAATTACAATGGTTGAAACTACAGTCATACCATCTTTGGTGGTAGCCTTAATTGCCCCTGTAAATATAACATTTTGAAACAATCTATATAAAGCAGATATAAATGTTTCTTAGAAGCCTGAGGGGAGGGTGTATCCAATGCAATACCCACTGGAATGCTTGAGTAGGTTGTTGTACAACCAAGAACATTTTTGGAGGAGGGGAAGATAAAGTGTTTTTGTATTATGGAAGCACATTTAAGCATATAATAAACCAGTGTTTGTCAATTCCATTCCCCAAGGAGAAAGGCCACATTTAAGGGATTTCCCTACCTAAGCACAGGTGAAAAAGTTATAATGATGGATCTAATAAACAATGGATCTAATAAACAGCCTTAGAAGAAACATATCTGGCCTGTTAGGGCTAACTGAGGACTGGAATTGATAAACACTGCAATAAACTAAAAGTAGTGCTCAATGCAGCAGAATAATACTGCCCCATATGAAATCCATGGAGTAGATTTTTGGGAACAAAGTATTACAGAATCAAGTGTTCATAGACACTATTAATAAGGAGTATGGAGGATTTTTTTGTTGTTGTTTAAAATGTGCTCAAAACAAACACAAAATACAAAAAAATGACATTAACAAAAACAATGGATACAAAACCTCTTCAATCAACATTAAAGCAATATTTTTCAAACATTTTAATCTTTCTTTACCTTTAGTTAATTTAACCTAGATTATGAGTATTGCGGTATGGCTATACTGTTGAAAAATTGGCCAATGCGCATGGAATGGGCTGTAACGCATATTACAAGCCACGGTGGTATAGGCTGTAATGCAAGCATTTTAGCTTTAACGCAAAATATGAGTGTGGGTGTTAGGAATTGTTAGCATGACTAGCGCCATCTTGTTCTTTGCCGCCATTTTGTCTTAGGCATCCATTTTGTCTAATGAATCTTTTATTATAGCAGTTAATATGTAGTGAGAAATATGCTGTTGTTAGTAAGAATTGTATTAGTAATATTGGCCTTGCAAAGGTTCCTGGCAAGACGCCCGGAAGTCCGTTATCTAGGTAAGAGGCCCAAATGACCTTGCTTGAAGCTGAAATAGGCGCACAGATGTATCTTTGCTACTGTTATAAGAAATACTCCTTCATACTCCTCTTTCTCTCATATATTTTAATAAGCTTCTTTTGCTCATGAAATATGGTATGATATGACGCAGTCATAATGTGTCATCAAGTTAACCCTGTATGCTGTACTTGCTGTCTATAAGACATGTTGTGTGTCTTTCAATAAACAGAATCGTTTTTAGACTCATTGCTGCGTGGTCTGAATTCTATTCTCATGGTTATTGTGAACAAATAATTTATTAGTTTCCAGTTGGTACGGTGTGCCCAATGCCCAGTTCTGAACTGACATCCCCCTCCCGAAAACAACGCCTAACAGTTTCTGGTGTCAGCTCGTGGGGTTTTTACTCTACTTTCCCTCTGTGAATCTGAACCTAAATTTAGTTGGTTTTATTTTTTGCAATAGGTGTTGGTAATATATGATAAAGGGTTAAAAGGGATTCCTGCAGTAAAGAAAGAAGCAGGGTTTGTGCGAAGGTTCTTAGTCCTGTCGGCTCGTGTGATAAATCCCTCTAGACAGGTATTGTAGTCCTGCCTGTTGAAGCGTGCAAGATAAAAAGTAGCATGCAGTTGACGGAGGTTATCAGTACCCCGGGCAAGCTGGCATCGCTTTGTGATAAGTGGGTTTGAGACTCACTTGTGTTGAAGTTGTCCATATCCATTCCTATAGTAGACTTTTTGTTACCTATCACTGGAAATAAAAATACTATTTGTTTGCTTGCTTGCTTTTATTGCTATAAAATTGTATGTGCTGTGCTTAGAAAATATTAAGTGACTGTGCATCTTAGCATTGCTGCTCTTATTTGCATGTAAAATATTGATAGTAAATGCATGTTTGAAAAGGAGAATGTTATTTTTAATGGCTACAAAAGGGTTAACAGTTTCTGTTAAGGACAGAAACATTTCAGAAGCAGAGACATATCCACTCGAGAAAGGGACGGGGATCATAAAAAAACTGTCAGTAAGCACTGCTGTGTAGATTCAAAGAGAAAACTCTGTGTTAAAGAATGTTGAGGGCAAAGAAGGGGGGCCACCGAATGCACACACAGATCACATATTCAGAGAACAGAAAAAAAAACTGTTACAGCAGCTCCATTTGTAAAACTCTTTCTCTCTTTGTTTGCTGTAACAAAATGTAGATTTTGTATATTATGATGTGTCATGTGATGGTCTGTCGGTTTTCACTGTGTCTAGTATGACGTGTCAAAGACTTACTTTAAAAAAAAAAAAAAAAAAAAAGAGAGAATGTATTATTTTGTTTGAAAATTGTCTCAATCGGCTGGAAAATGGCCATTTCTTGCAGATTCAGGCACTTTCAAATACATTTTAAATTTGGTGGAAAGTTAATCTTACTGTATTTTTATATGTCTTTGGGATGCTATGAAATATATGTTTTCCTAAGAAGGAAAGAAAAAAAAAAAAAAAAGGGAGTGAATTTCTGGTATGCGAGATGAGAGATGAGCTTGTGTGTATGTATCGCTGTAAAAATGACCTTGGTGCATTTTTCTTTCTGTTTCTTAGCTAAGAAATCAGACATTGTAAGGAAGTATTTTGTAGTGTTATTTTTATAACTGTATTTTAAGTCAACAGCATGTTTTAAGTATGTGTGTTATTAATAGCAGTTTTAGTTTTAAGTGATAATTGTTGTATGCAAATAGAAAAAAACTGTCCACCTGTTGTGGCATATAAATATATTGTTTTTGCAAGTGAACTAATTAAGGGATTTGTGAATGTGTGGATGATTGAGGACCTTTGGTCATGTTCGGGTAAATGAATAAGATTAACATTGTATTTGCAAGATATGTGCACAGCGTTAGTGGAAAAGATAAAATATAGTTATAGGCTGTATATCATTAAATTTATCTAAAATGATTTGGATCTGTTTCTGTTGCAAGTAAATTAATTCAGTAGAAGTTTTAATATACATGGGTGTTACGAGATAAATGGTTAGTCCTTAAAGGGACAATACACTGTAATATAGTTTTGATATTAAGGTATTATCAATGGCTTGTTATACAAGCTGAATAGTATTTATGAGTTTGTTTGTGTATATTAAGTAGCTAGTTTTGTGCTTTCAAGACACAGTTATTGCAATGGGTTGAATTCCAGGTAATAAGTATATTTTATTGTGTTATATTTATCTGTAAAACCGAAGCTTAGGGCTTAGACAGAGCAATAGAAAATTGTCATTTTATTATTTAAAGGACCAGTTCACTCATGTGAAAGGAGTTCATGAGTAGCAATAACACTGTATTAGCAGTTGGCAAAATATATTTTTTGAGACCTTTCTTTGTATGATTCTTTATAAATCTGCCGTTTAGATAGCAGATATTTACGCAGTGTAACTTAATTCTCTCTGTAATGCAAGCTGAACTGATAAATTGTCTACAATCTTGGTGTTGCGATCTGTGAGACTAGTGGAGAAGAAAAAAAAAAAGAGGGGAGAAAATATTTAAAGGGATACAGGCAAACTGATATAAAATCTGAGATTTTAAGGAAATATTTACAAAGAAGACAATGAGGTTTACTGTAAGCTTAACACTAGTATATTTAACTGTGTCAGCAGTTTCAATTAAAGATAATTTTTAATTTGGGTAAAATGTCCCTTTAACTACCCTGCACCCCACTGTGAGTGTTTTTTTATGCTGGCTGTGTTTCCTTGGGCTATTTAATGAACTTCAGTATACATTTTTATTATAAGTAAGGCCAACGGATCATTGGGAACAATTTAAAGGGGACATTTTTATTATTATTATTTTGTAGAAAGCTCATTTTTTTGTTATATACATTTGTTAGATTTGGCTAGAGAGCTGCAGAATGGTGAATATCAAATTATAAACAAAGTTAAATCAAATAATTGTGTTGTTATTAAAACTTTGGTTATGTAAAAGTATAGACTGGATTCTAGAGTTTTCACAAATTATTTGTGCCACACCTGATTTATTTAACAGTGGATTTGCATGGTGCATGCGAGCAGGAGCTATATAGAACAGTGGCTGCACCATTGTTATCTAATCTTTCCCAAAATAGGATACTTAGGTGTTTGTGTGTTCCTTTGTAAATTTATGGTTAGGGATTTTATTTGTAAATATGCAACTGGAGTTTATTGATCATCTGAAGTGATTGTATTATTAGTATGATCTCATAGTATTGTGCATGGTAGAATTTGCAGAGCCAGGGTATAGATGGTTGTTATAGGATTTTAATTATTTGTAGTGTTTTGTGAGTGCTGTGTTTCAGTGACTGTAAGTATATGTGTTGAATTTCAGGTTTATTGTGGTTGTTTAAAGTTTGTGTCGGCTGTTAATGTTTTGTTTTGTGGAATGGACAAGTGGTTTTAAGTGTTTTCTAAGAGAACGTTATGTTTATTTTTCGTGACTGGAAGCGTGCTATATGAATGAAATATTGCATGTTGAGGTGTATTTGATTTTGCCTGATGTTATGAATAGTATACTGCATGCATGAGTAGGAGTGCATGAATTGTCTTTTAGTTTATTGTTATATTGTGTTTGCGTGCCACATGGGATGTTGCACGCAAACAAGGGGGAAATATTGATGAGTATCTTTATGTGATTTGGGTGATTATTATTTTAAGTAAGAAAGTGAACCTAAAATGTTTTTATTTTTCTATTTTGTTCCTAACACAATATTTGTATTTGCAAGATGAGATCATGAAGCTGTATCCAGAGATTAAAGACACTAACTGAATTATTTTTGAGTTTTCCATATTTAGGTCAAATCTGTACAGATAAAATTCCATAGTGCACTCTTCAAAAGATTGAATGTAAGTAAACCCTTTAAAGAGAGAGAAAAATGAAGATAAAAGACCTTTTGTCAAGCTTGTTTTAACCACCATACTGCAGTAAAAGTTGCTGAACTATCTTTGGATCCATTCTTTGCTTTGCATGCTGGTACCAGTCCCAGAACTGGACTCTGGGTAATCCATGACTGTTTCCTCTGATGTGTGTCATCAGGACATAAAGACTATCCTTCTCTGGACTGTGCCTTGCCGGTTGATATTGAGGACCTGTTATGCTGTTACAGGGTCAACCAATTAAATTAGGGGAGTATTGTTTTAACTCGTTTACTTCTATTTCTTGTTTTGTATGCTCTTGTATTGGTGTATTTTTGTTGATCATATTAGTTATAAGAAATCATATAGTTTTTTCTACAGAAAAGCATGCCTTATTGGTATTAGTGTACATTGTAGTTTATGTACTTAAACAAAGTAACCCTTTAGATAAGCGCAACTCTAAACTCTGCAGTATTATAACCTATTGAATGGTCCACTGAGTATAAAAAATATGTTTGCACCTTTATAGTTTAAAGAAAATGCTGCAATATATCAGAATATTTTATACCCTCCACCCTATGGAACGCAATGAGGACATGTCTCAGCTAGAAGTCTATATTAATTATACAGATAAATATTTGTTTAGGGAGAAGCATAATTATAATTTATGAAAGCAAATTTATTTTTCCCTTTTATTAATTGGTATGGTATCTGCAATTTGAATTTTGTAGTTCCAGATGTTTGTCAAAGAAAGGATTTATCTTACCATAAAGATGTGTTTACCGTTAAGAGATTTTGTACTTTTAAATGATGTTATGATTGTATTCTTTCCTCATACAGGAGTGTGAGAGAATTTAGGATGCATAAAATAATTAATAAACTAGTAGTGTTTATATCAGATGAGATTGTTGACTATTAGGATCATAGTTGGAAAATTATAAACATTATAGATAGTAGCTTTGCAGAATAAAGCAACACTAGGTTCTTTTATTTTAGTAGTTCCAAGTAACAGTGTAAAGAAATTCATTTTTTTAAGAAAATATTTTTATTGACTGTTTTATTTTGTCATTTTTGCTACAGGGCAGGCCTTAGCATAAGTTTTAGCATAGCCATTCAGCCTCTTGATGAAGTCTAGCAGTTTTCACTTGCTTAGTATTCATGAAGTATCATTTAAATTGTATAGAGAGAAGCTGCAAGTTATTTTCTGTAAAAGTATCAATGTATTTAGTTTGTATTATATATCCACGATGTTTTTGTTTTTGTTTTAAATGACATAGGATGAGTTAAGCTAAAGGAATTGTGATGCTTAAAAAAGATGAAATAAGTTTTATTTGGACATAATTGTGATTGTATTGGAGTGTGTACTCATCTTGTGCTGTGTTTGCTTCTTTCTTAGACTCCTTCTGACTTGAGTGTCTGCTTGCTATGGGGATCCACTGGCTACCTTGTCTACCCCATGAACAAACCATCAGACTTCCAGCATCTCCCAGCGGAAGAACAATGGATAAGCACCCCTATTTCAAATGAACTGTATTAAAGCAAAGTGTCTGAGGAAGGTGGAGCGCTCTAAGAGGAAAAAGACTGTTCTTAAAGTGATCAGAGGCCACCTAGAGACAGTTGTGCTTTTACCATATCATGCTTTATTGTGGAGAATGAACTGTTGGACATATTGGGGGGTGCTAGCAATGCAGGTGGAGAAATAAAAGATGCAGCGTTGTTTGGGGGTAGATGGGGGGCTGGTTGGGTCTTTGTGCAGATAGACCGGTAGTTTTGGGGATGCTGGAAGGTAGACAGAGCGTATTGGAGAGGCCACACCTATGTGCAGTGACAAATTGTGCCCTATTAGCCTATAAAATGATACCACGACATGTGAATATTTTTCTCTATAGTATTCTCACAGAGTGTCCTGTTCCCGTAGTATTAGGCTCAGACTGTTGTTAAAGGCTTTCCTCATTTTCTGTGCCTTTCAATTTTATGTTATTCTGTTAGAATAAAAGGGTGGTATGTTAGGAATTGTTAGCATGACTAGCACCATCTTGTTCTTCGCCGCCATTTTGTCTTAGGCATCCATCTTGTCTAATGAATCTTTTATTATAGCAGTTATTATGTAGTGAGAAATATGCTGATGTAAGTAAGAATTGTATTAGTAATATTGGCCTTGCAAAGGTTCCTGGCAAGACGCCCGGAAGTCCGTTATCGAGGTAAGAGGCCCAAATGACCTTGCTTGAAGCTAAAATAGGCACACAGATGTATATTTGCTACTGTTATAAGAAATACTCCTTCATACTCCTCTTTCTCTCATATATTTTAATAAGTTTCTTTTGTTCATGAAATATGGTATGATATGACGCAGTCATAACGTGTCATCAAGTTAACCCTGTATGCTGTACTTGCTGTCTATAAGACATGTTGTGTTTCTTTCAATAAACAGAATCGTTTTTAGACTCATTGCTGCGTGGTCTGAATTCTATTCTCATGGATATCCTGAACAAATAATGTATTAGTTTCCAGTTGGTACGGTGTGCCCGTTGCCCAGTTCTGAACTGACACCCCCTCCTGAAAACAACACCTAACAGTGGGATTTTCCATAACGCCGTATTACATGCTGTGCATTCTGGCTAAAATGCTTGCGTTACAGCCTATACCGACACAATCCATTCCGCGATCTGAGAGCAGTAGTTATGGATTTTGCAAATCAAAAATCTTTACCAAAACTCATAACTAAAATTTTACAAAGTACACTAACACCCATAAACTACCTATTAATCCCTAAACCGCCACCCTCCCGCATCGCAAACACTATATTAAACCTATTAACCCCTAATCCGCCACCCACCCACATCGCCACCCACAGCTCCACAACACCGGGATGAAGAAAGAAGATGGCCCCGCGAAAGATGAAGATGTCGCTGCCTGGATGAAGACTTCTTGCCACCTGGATGAAGATGGATGTCCAGACTTCAGGAACTGTTTGTAGATTTTGTGGGGTTAGTGAATGGGGTTTCTTTTTTTAGATTCGGGATGGGCACTGTAAAAGAGCTGAATGCCCTTTTAAGGGCAGTAAAAGAGCTGAATGCGTTTTTAAGGGCAATGCTCATACAAATGCCCCTTTAGGGGCGATGGGTAGCTTAAGTTTTATTTAGACTTACGTTTTTTTATTTTGGGGGGTTGGTTGGGTGGGGGGGTTTGCTGTTGGGGGACTTTGTAATGTTTTGTCAGTAAAAGAGCTGTATAACTAAGGGCAATGCCCTACAAAAGGCCCTTTTAAAGGGACATGAAACGCACATTTTTCTTTTATAATTTAGAAAGATGATGCAATTTTAAACAACTTTCTGCTTCTATTATCTAATTTGCTTCATTATCTTGATATTCTTTTCTGAAAAGCATATCTAAATAGGCTCAGTAGCTGTGGAATGGTTGCTGCAGATAGAGGCCTTGTGTGATTGGCTAACCCATGTGCAACAACAAAGGATATCTAAAAAATGAAGCAAATTAGCCAAAAAAAAGTAAATTGGAATGTTGTTTTAAATTGTATTCGCTATCTAAATCATGACTGAAAAAATTGGGTTTAGGGTCCCTTTAAGAGCTATTGGTAGTTTATTGTAGGTTAGGGTGTGTTTTTATTTGGGGGGGGGTTATTTTTACAGGGCTATTAGATTAGGTGTAATTGTTTTTATTTTTGATCATTTTGTTTATTACTTTTTGTAATCTTTGGATTGTTTTTTTTTCGTGTTTTTATTGATTATTATTAATTTTTCGTAGTATTAGGTTTTTTTAAATTTGTAATTTAGGCTTTTTATTTTTTTCGTAGTGATAGGTTTTTTTAATCATGTAATCTAATTTTTTTAATTGGTACTTTTTTTATTTTATTAGAATAGTAATGTTAGGCTAATTTATAGTTTGTTAGTTTTTTTTTTATTTCACAGGTAAGTTTAGGGGGTGTTAGGTTTAGGGGTTAGTAGTTTAATTTAGTGTTTTGCGATGTGTGGGTCTGGCGGTTTAGGGGTTAATAGGTTTAGTTTATTAGTTGCGATGTGGGGGGCTGGCTGTTTAGGGGTTAATAGGTTAATTTATTAGTTGCAATGTGGGGGGTCGTGGTTTAGGGGTTAAAAATTTTGTGTCAGCGATGTCGGGGAGCGTCGGATTAGGGGTTAATAGTTTTATTATAGTTTTATTATAGTAGTATCGTTGTGGGGGCGGCGGTTATTTAGGTGTTAGCGATGCGGAGGGCGGCGGTTTAAGAGTTAATCACTTTAATAAGCGTTGGCAATGTTTGGAAATGGCGGATTAGGGTTTAATAACTTTATTTAGTGTTGGCAATGTCGGGGAGCGGCGGACTAGGGGTGTTTAGACTAGGGGTTTATGTTAGGGTGTTAGGTTTAAGCTTAACTTTCTTTTCCCCATAGGCATCAATGGGGTTGCGTTACGGCGATTTACGATCCCACGATTGCAGGTGTTAGTTTTTTTCTAACACCTTCTCCCCATTGATGTCTATGGGGGAAAGAGTGCAAAAGCACGTAAACTCAGCCCTTGGCTTTTGCGTGGTATGGAGCTTAACGCACCATATCACACATAAACAAGAAGGTTTTTGTATAACTCGTAATGGCAGGGCTATGAAAAACATAATTTATGTAAGAACTTCCCTGATAAATTCATTTCTTTCATATTAGCAAGAGTCCATGAGCTAGTGACGTATGGGATATACATTCCTACCAGGAGGGGCAAAGTTTCCCAAACCTCAAAATGCCTATAAATACACCCCTCACCACACCCACAATTCAGTTTAACGAATAGCCAAGAAGTGGGGTGATAAGAAAAAAGTGCGAAAGCATATAAAATAAGGAATTGGAATAATTGTGCTTTATACAAAAAAATCAAAACCACCACAAAAAAGGGCGGGCCTCATGGACTCTTGCTAATATGAAAGAAATGAATTTATCAGGTAAGTTCTTACATAAATTATGTTTTCTTTCATGTAATTAGCAAGAGTCCATGAGCTAGTGACGTATGGGATAATGACTACCCAAGATGTGGATCTTCCACGCAAGAGTCACTAGAGAGGGAGGGATAAAATAAAGACAGCCAATTCCATTGAAAATAATCCACACCCAAAATAAAGTTTAAATCTTATAATGAAAAAAACTGAAATTATAAGCAGAAGAATCAAACTGAAACAGCTGCCTGAAGTACTTTACTACCAAAAACTGCTTCAGAAGAAGAAAACACATCAAAATGGTAGAATTTAGTAAAAGTATGCAAAGAAGACCAAGTTGCTGCTTTGCAAATCTGATCAACCGAAGCTTCATTCCTAAACGCCCAGGAAGTAGAAACTGACCTAGTAGAATGAGCTGTAATCCTTTGAGGCGGAGTTTTACCCGACTCGACATAAGCATGATGAATTAAAGATTTCAACCAAGATGCCAAAGAAATGGCAGAGGCCTTCTGACCTTTCCTACAGGGAGTGCAGAATTATTAGGCAAATGAGTATTTTGACCACATCATCCTCTTTATGCATGTTGTCTTACTCCAAGCTGTATAGGCTCGAAAGCCTACTACCAATTAAGCATATTAGGTGATATGCATCTCTGTAATGAGAAGGGTTGTGGTCTAATGACATCAACACCCTATATCAGGTGTGCATAATTATTAGGCAACTTCCTTTCCTTTGGCAAAATGGGTCAAAAGAAGGACTTGACAGGCTCAGAAAAGTCAAAAATAGTGAGATATCTTGCAGAGGGATGCAGCACTCTTAAAATTGCAAAGCTTCTGAAGCGTGATCATCGAACAATCAAGCGTTTCATTCAAAATAGTCAACAGGGTCGCAAGAAGTGTGTGGAAAAACCAAGGCGCAAAATAACTGCCCATGAACTGAGAAAAGTCAAGCGTGCAGCTGCCAAGATGCCACTTGCCACCAGTTTGGCCATATTTCAGAGCTGCAACATCATTGGAGTGCCCAAAAGCACAAGGTGTGCAATACTCAGAGACATGGCCAAGGTAAGAAAGGCTGAAAGACGACCACCACTGAACAAGACACACAAGCTGAAACGTCAAGACTGGGCCAAGAAATATCTCAAGACTGATTTTTCTAAGGTTTTATGGACTGATGAAATGAGAGTGAGTCTTGATGGGCCAGATGGATGGGCCCGTGGCTGGATTGGTAAAGGGCAGAGAGCTCCAGTCCGACTCAGACGCCAGCAAGGTGGAGGTGGAGTACTGGTTTGGGCTGGTATCATCAAAGATGAGCTTGTGGGGCCTTTTCGGGTTGAGGATGGAGTCAAGCTCAACTCCCAGTCCTACTGCCAGTTTCTGGAAGACACCTTCTTCAAGCAGTGGTACAGGAAGAAGTCTGCATCCTTCAAGAAAAACATGATTTTCATGCAGGACAATGCTCCATCACACGCGTCCAAGTACTCCACAGCGTGGCTGGCAAGAAAGGGTATAAAAGAAGAAAATCTAATGACATGGCCTCCTTGTTCACCTGATCTGAACCCCATTGAGAACCTGTGGTCCATCATCAAATGTGAGATTTACAAGGAGGGAAAACAGTACACCTCTCTGAACAGTGTCTGGGAGGCTGTGGTTGCTGCTGCACGCAATGTTGATGGCGAACAGATCAAAACACTGACAGAATCCATGGATGGCAGGCTTTTGAGTGTCCTTGCAAAAAAAGGTGGCTATATTGGTCACTGATTTGCTTTTGTTTTGTTTTTGAATGTCAGAAATGTATATTTGTGAATGTTGAGATGTTATATTGGTTTCACTGGTAAAAATAAATAATTGAAATGGGTATATATTTGTTTTTTTGTTAAGTTGACTAATAATTATGCACAGTAATAGTCACCTGCACACACAGATATCCCCCTAAAATAGCTACAACTAAAAACAAACTAAAAACTACTTCCAAAACTATTCAGCTTTGATATTAATGAGTTTTTTGGGTTCTTTGAGAACATGGTTGTTGTTCAATAATAAAATTAATCCTCAAAAATACAACTTGCCTAATAATTCTGCACTCCCTGTAGAACCGGAAAAGATAACAAATAGACTAGAAGTCTTTCGGAAATTCTTAGTAGCTTCAACATAATATTTCAAAGCTCTAACTACATCCAAAGAATGCAATGATCTCTCCTTAGAATTCTTAGGATTAGGACATAATGAAGGAACCACAATTTCTCTACTAATGTTGTTAGAATTCACAACCTTAGGTAAAAATTTAAAAGAAGTTCGCAACACCGCCTTATCCTGATGAAAAATCAGAAAAGGAGACTCACAAGAAAGAGCAGATAATTCAGAAACTCTTCTAGCAGAAGAGATGGCCAAAAGAAAAAAAACTTTCCAAGTAAGTAATTTAATGTCTAATGAATGCATAGGTTCAAACAAAGGAGCTTAAAGAGCCCCCAGAACCAAATTAAAACTCCAAGGAGGAGAAATTGACTTAATAACAGGTTTTATACGAACCAAAGCTTGTACAAAACAATGAATATCAGGAAGATTAGCAATCTTTCTGTGAAAAAGAACAGAAAGAGCAGAGATTTGTCCTTTCAAGGAACTTGCAGACAAACCTTTATCCAAACCATCCTGAAGAAACTGTAAAATTCTAGGAATTCTAAAAGAATGCCAGGAAAAATGATGAGAAAGACACCAAGAAATGTAAGTCTTCCAGACTCTATAATATATCTCCCTAGACACGGATTTACGAGCCTGTAACATAGTATTAATCACAGAGTCAGAGAAACCTCTTTGACTAAGAATCAAGCGTTCAATCTCCATACCTTTAAATTTAAGGATTTGAGATCCTGATGGAAAAAAGGACCTTGCGACAGAAGGTCTGGTCTTAACGGAAGAGTCCACGGTTGGCAAGAGGCCATCCGGACAAGATCCGCATACCAAAACCTGTGAGGCCATGCTGGAGCTACCAGCAGAACAAACGAGCATTCCTTCAGAATCTTGGAGATTACTCTTGGAAGAAGAACTAGAGGCGGAAAGATATAGGCAGGATGATACTTCCAAGGAAGTGACAATGCATCCACTGCTTCCGCTTGAGGATCCCTGGATCTGGACAGATACCTGGGAAGTTTTTTGTTTAGATGAGAGGCCATCAGATCTATTTCTGGAAGTCCCCACATTTGAACAATCTGAAGAAATACCTCTGGGTGAAGAGACCATTCGCCCGGATGTAACGTTTGGCGACTGAGATAATCCGCTTCCCAATTGTCTATACCTGGGATATGAACTGTAGAAACTAGACAGGAGCTGGATTCCGCCCATACCAGAATTCGAGATACTTCTTTCATAGCCAGAGGACTGTGAGTCCCTCCTTGATGATTGATGTATGCCACAGCTGTGACATTGTCTGTCTGAAAACAAATGAACGATTCTCTCTTTAGAAGAGGCCAAGACTGAAGAGCTCTGAAAATTGCACGGAGTTCCAAAATATTGATTGGTAATCTCACCTCCTGAGATTCCCAAACCCCTTGTGCTGTCAGAGACCCCCAAACAGCTCCCCAACCTGTCAGACTTGCATCTGTTGAAATTACAGTCCAGGTCGGAAGAACAAAAGAAGCCCCCTGAACTAAACGATGGTGATCTGTCCACCACGTCAGAGAGTGTCGTACAATCGGTTTTAAAGATATTAATTGAGATATCTTTGTGTAATCCCTGCACCACTGTTTCAGCATACAGAGCTGAAGAGGTCGCATGTGAAAACGAGCAAAGGGGATCGCGTCCGATGCAGCAGTCATAAGACCTAGAATTTCCATGCATAAGGCTACCGAAGGGAATGATTGTGATTGAAGGTTTCGACAAGCTGAGATCAATTTTAGACGTCTCTTATCTGTCAAAGACAGAGTCATGGACGCTGAATCTATCTGGAAACCTAAAAAGGTTACCCTTGTCTGAGGAATCAATGAACTTTTCGGTAAATTGATCCTCCAACCATGATCTTGAAGAAACAACACAAGTCAATTCGTATGAGATTCTGCTAAATGTGAAGACTGAGCAAGTACCAAGATATCGTCCAAATAAGGAAATACCACAATACCCTGTTCTCTGATTACAGACAGAAGGGCACCGAGAACCTTTGTAAAAATTCTTGGAGCTGTTGCTAGGCCAAACGGCAGAGCCACAAACTGGTAATGCTTGTCTAGGAAAGAGAATCTCAGAAACTGATAGTGATCTGGATGAATCGGAATATGCAGATATGCATCCTGTAAATCTATTGTGGACATATAATGCCCTTGCTGAACAAAAGGCAGGATAGTCCTTATAGTTACCATTTTGAATGTTGGTATCCATACATAACGATTCAATATTTTTAGATCCAGAACTGGTCTGAAGGAATTCTCCTTCTTTGGTACAATGAAGAGATTTGAATAAAACCCCAGCCCCTGTTCCAGAACTGGAACTGGCATAATTACTCCAGCCAACTCTAGATCTGAAACACATTTCAGAAATGCTTGAGCCTTTGCTGGATTTACTGGGACACAGGAAAGAAAAAATCTCTTTGCAGGAGGCCTTATCTTGAAGCCAATTCTGTACCCTTCTGACACAATGTTTTGAATCCAAAGATTGTGAATTGAATTGATCCAAATTTCTTTGAAAAATCGTAATCTGCCCCCTACCAGCTGGGCTGGAATGAGGACCGCACCTTCATGTGGACTTGGGAGCTGGCTTTGATTTTCTAAAAGGCTTGGATTTATTCCAGACTGGAGATGGTTTCCAAACTGATACCGCTCCTGTGGGTGAAGGATCAGGCTTTTGTTCCTTATTGTGACGAAAGGAACAAAAACGATTATTAGACCTAAATTTACCTTTAGACTTTTTATTTTGTGGTAAAAAAGTTCCTTTCCCTCCAGTAACAGTTGAGATAATAGAATCCAACTGAGAACCAAATAATTTATTACCCTGTAAAGAAAGGGAAAGCAAAGTTGACTTAGAAGACATATCAGCATTCCAAGTTTTAAGCCATAAAGCTCTTCTAGCTAAAATAGCTAGAGACATATACCTGACATCAACTCTAATGATATCAAAGATGGCATCACAAATAAAGTTATTAGCATGTTGAAGAAGATTAACAATGCTATGAGAATTATGATCTGTTACTTGTTGCGCTAAAGCTACTAACCAAAAAGTTGAAGCTGCATCAACATCCGCTAAAGATATAGCAGGTCTAAGAAGATTACCTGAACATAAATAAGCTTTTCTTAGAAAGGATTCAATCTTCCTATCTAAAGGATCCTTAAAGGAAGTACTATCTGCCGTAGGAATAGTAGTACGTTTAGCAAGAGTAGAGACAACCCCATCAACTTTAGGGATTTTGTCCCAAAATTCTAATCTGTCAGATGGCACAGGATATAATTGCTTAAAACGTTTAGAAGGAGTAAATGAATTACCCAAATTATTCCATTCCCTGGAGATTACTTCAGAAATAGCATCAGGGACAGGAAAAACTTCTGGAAAAACTACAGGAGATTTAAAAAACTTATTTAAACGTTTAGATTTAGTATCAAGAGGACCTGAATCATCTATTTCTAATGCAATTAAGACTTCTTTAAGTAAAGAACGAATAAATTCCATTTTAAATAAATATGAAGATTTATCAGCATCAACCTCTGAGACAGAATCCTCTGAACCAGAGGAACCATTATCAGAATCAGAATGGTGATGTTCATTTAAAAATTCATCTGAAAAATGAGAAGTTTTAAAAGACCTTTTACGTTTACTAGAAGGAGGAATAACAGACATAGCCTTCTTAATGGATTTAGAAACAAAATCTCTTATATTAACAGGAACACTCTGAGTATTAGATGTTGATGGAACAGCAACAGGTAATATAACATTACTAAAGGAAATATTATCTGCATTAACAAGTTTTGTCATGACATTCATTACAAACAACAGCTGGAGGAACAGATACCACAAGTTTACAGCAGATACACTTAACTTTGGTAGATCCAGCACCAGGCAGCGTTTTTCCAGAAGTATCTTCTGACTCAGTGTCAATCTGGGACATCTTGCAATATGTAATAGAAAAAACAACATATAAAGCAAAATTGATCAAATTCCTTAAATGACAGTTTCAGGAATGGGAAAAAAATACCAGTGAACAAGCTTCTAGCAACCAGAAGCAATAAATAATGAGACTTAAATAATGTGGAGACAATACTGACGCCCATATTTTTTTAGCGCCAAAAAAGACGCCCACATTATTTGGCGCCTAAATGCTTTTGGCGCCAAAAATGACGCCACATCCGGAACGCCGACACTTTTGGCGCAAAAAAAACGTCAAAAATGACGCAACTTCCGGCGACACAAATGACATCGGAAACAGAAAAAAAAAAATTTGCGCCAAAAAAGTCAGCGCCAAGAATGACTCAATAAAAAGAAGCATTTTCAGCCCCCGCGAGCCTAACAGAAGTCAAATTTTAAGGTAAGAAAAAAATGATTTATTCATATGCATTATCCCAAATATGAAACTGACTGTCTGAAATAAGGAACGTTGAACATCCTGAGTCAAGGCAAATAAATGTTTGAATACATATATTTAGAACTTTATATAAAAGTGCCCAACCATAGCTTAGAGTGTCACAGAAAATAAGACTTACCCCAGGACACTCATCTACATGTAGTAGAAAGCCAAACCAGTACTGAAACGAGAATCAGCAGAGGTAATGGTATATATAAGAGTATATCGTCGATCTGAAAAGGGAGGTAAGAGATGAATCTCTACGACCGATAACAGAGAACCTATGAAATAGACCCCGTAGAAGGAGATCATTAAATTCAAATAGGCAATACTCTCCTCACATCCCTCTGACATTCACTGCACGCTGAGAGGAAAACCGGGCTCCAACCTGCTGCGGAGCGCATATCAACGTAGAATCTAGCACAAACTTACTTCACTACCTCCATAGGAGGCAAAGTTTGTAAAAATGATTTGTGGGTGTGGTGAGGGGTGTATTTATAGGCATTTGAGGTTTGGGAAACTTTGCCCCTCCTGGTAGGAATGTATATCCCATACGTCACTAGCTCATGGACTCTTGCTAATTACATGAAAGAAAGTGGTGTACCACTCATTTTATTGTGTTGCTTATGTACCCGGTACAGCTCAAAACTCGTAATCTAGGTCTCCATTACATATGCAGCGTCGCCCGCAAAAGCCGGTGACGCCAGTTTTTACGCGATTTTGGTATTACATATACGGCATAGCATACAAGTTACGCGCGTATTTCACCAGTCGCTCGCAATTATTACTCCCATAGGCTAACATGGGACCGCGTCATAAATCGGTATCCAATATCCAGCGCAAGGCCTTACGTGGCGCTGGATATTCCACTTCTTGTCACTAGCTCATGGACTCTTGCCAATTACATGAAAGAAAACATAATTATGTAAGAACTTACCTGATAAATTCATTTCTTTCATATTGGCAAGAGTCCATGAGCTAGTGACATATGGGATATACAATCCTACCAGGAGGGGCAAAGTTTCCCAAACCTCAAAATGCCTATAAATACACCCCTCACCACACCCACAATTCAGTTTAACGAATAGCCAAGCAGTGGGGTGATAAAGAAAGGAGTAGAAAGCATCAACAAAGGAAATTTGGAAATAATTGTGCTTTATACAAAAAATCATAACCACCATACAAAGGGTGGGTCTCATGGGCTCTTGCCAATATGAAAGAAATTAATTTATCAGGTAAGTTCTTACATAAATTATGTTTTCTTTCATGTAATTGGCAAGAGTCCATGAGCTAGTGACAAGATGTGGATCTTCCATTCAAGAGTCACTAGAGAGGGAGGGAATAAAAATAAAAACAGCCATATTCCGCTGAAAAAAACAAATAAAAAAGCAGAAGAATCATACTGAAACAGCTGCCTGAAGAACTTTTCTACCAAAAACTGCTTCTGAAGAAGCAAATACATCAAAACGGTAGAATTTAGTAAATGTATGCAAAGAGGACCAAGTTGCCGCTTGGCAAATCTGATCAACTGAAGCTTCATTCTTAAAAGCCCACAAAGTGGAGACCGATCTAGTAGAATGAGCTGTAATTCTCTGAGGAGGGGCCTGACCCGACTCCAAATAAGCTTGATGAATCAAAAGTTTCAACCAAGAAGCCAAGGAAATAGCAGAAGCCTTCTGACCTTTCCTAGGACCAGAAAATAAAACAAATAGACTTGAAGTCTTCCTGAAATCTTTAGTAGCTTCCACATAATATTTCAAGGCTCTTACCACATCCAAAGAATGTAAGGAACTTTCCAAAGAATTCTTAGGATTAGGACATAAGGAAGGGACAATAATTTCTCTACTAATGTTGTTAGAATTCACAACCTTAAGTAAAAATTGAAAAGAAGTCTGCAAAACTGCCTTATCCTGATGAAAAATCAGAAAAGGAGACTCACAAGAAAGAGCAGATAGCTCAGAAACTCTTCTAGCAGAAGAGATAGCCAAAAGGAACAACACTTTCCAAGAAAGTAGTTTAATGTCCAAAGAATGCATAGGCTCAAATGGAGGAGCCTGTAAAGCCTTCAGAACCAAATTAAGACTCCAAGGAGGAGAAATTGATTTAATGACAGGCTTAATACGAACTAAAGCTTGTACAAAACAGTGAATATCAGGAAGTATAGCAATCTTTCTGTGAAATAAAACAGAAAGAGCGGAGATTTGACCTTTCAAGGAACTTGCAGACAAACCCTTAAACAAACCATCCTGAAGGAACTGTAAAATTCTAGGAATTCTAAAAGAATGCCAGGAGAATTTATGAGAAGAACACCATGAAATGTAAGTCTTCCAAACTCTATAATAAATCTTTCTAGACAGATTTACGAGCTTGTAACATAGTATTAATCACTGAGTCAGAGAAACCTCTATGACTTAGAACTAAGCGTTATATTTCCATACCTTCAAATTTAATGATTTGAGATCCTGATGGAAAAACGGACCTTGAGATAGTAGGTCCAGCCATAACGGAAGTGGTCAAGGCGGGCAACTGGACATCCGAACCAGATCCGCATACCAAAACCTGTGTGGCCATGCTGGAGCCACCAGCAACACAAAAGACTGTTCCATGATGATTTTGGAGATCACTCTTGGAAGGAGAACTAGAGGCGGGAAGATGTAAGCAGGATGATAACACCAAGGAAGTGTCAGTGCATCCACTGCTTCTGCCTGAACATCCCTGGACCTGGACAGGTATCTGGGAAGTGTATTGTTTAGATGAGAGGCCATGAGATCTATCTCTGGAAGACCCCACATCTGAACAATCTGAGAAAACACATCTGGATGGAGAGACCACTCCCCTGGATGTAAAGTCTGGCGGCTGAGATAATCCGCCTCCCAATTGTCTACACCTGGGATATGCACCGCAGAGATTAGACAGGAGCTGGATTCCGCCCAAGCAAGTATCTGAGATACTTCTTTCATAGCTTGGGGACTGTGAGTCCCACCCTGATGATTGACATAAGCCACAGTTGTGATATTGTCTGTCTGAAAACAAATGAACGGTTCTCTCTTTAGCAGAGGCCAAGACTGAAGAGCCCTGAGAATTGCCCGGTGTTCTAAAATATTTATTGGTAATCTCGCCTCTTGAGATTTCTAAACCCCTTGTGCTGTCAGAGATCCCCAAACAGCTCCCCAACCTGAAAGACTTGCATCTGAGATCACAGTCCAGGTTGGCCGAACAAAGGAAGCCCCTTGAACCAAACGATGGTGATCTATCCACCATGTCAGAGATTGTCGTACATTGGGATTCAAGGATATTAATTGTGATATCTTTGTATAATCCCTGCACCATTGATTCAGCATGCAAAGCTGTAGAGGTCTCATGTGAAAACGAGCAAAGGGGATCGCGTCCAATGCTGCAGTCATGAGACCTAAAACTTCCATGCACATAGCAACTGAAGGGAATGACTGAGACTGAAGGTGCCGGCATGCTGCGACCAATTTTAAACGTCTCTTGTCTGTTAGAGACAGAGTCATGGACACTGAATCTATCTGGAAGCCTAAAAAGGTGACCCTTGTCTGAGGAATCAAGAAACTTTTTGGTAAATTGATCCTCCAACCATGTTTCTGAAGAAACAACACTAGTTGATTTGTGTGAGATTCTGCAGTATGTAAAGACTGAGCTAGTACCAAGATATCATCCAAATAAGGAAACACCGCACTACCCTGTTCTCTGATTACAGATAGTAGGGCACCCAAAACCTTTGAAAAGATTCTTGGAGCTGTTGCTAGGCCAAATGGAAGAGCAACAAATTGGTAATGCTTGTCTAGAAAAGAGAATCTCAGAAACTGATAGTGTTCTGGATGAATCGGAATATGAAGGTATGCATCCTGCAAGTCTATTGTGGACATATAATGAACAAAAGGCAGAATAGTCCTTATAGTCACCATCTTGAAAGTTGGTACTCTTACATAATGATTAAAAAATTTTAGATCCAGAACTGGTCTGAATAAATTTTCTTTCTTTGGTACAATGAATAGGTTTGAATAAAACCCCAAACCTTTTTCCTGAGGATGAACTGGCATGATTACCCCTGAAGACTCCAGATCTGAAACACACTTCAGAAAAGCCTGAGCTTTTACTGGATTTACAGGGATGCATGAGAGAAAAAATCTTCTAACAGGAGGTCTTATTTTGAATCCTATCCGATACCCCTGAGAGACAATGCTCTGAATCCAATGATTTTGGACAGATTTTATCCAAAAATCCTTGGAAAAACCTTAATCTGCCCCCTACCAGCTGAGCTGGAATGAGGGCCGCACCTTCATGCGGACTTAGGGGCAGACTTTGGTTTCCTAAATGGCTTGGATTTATTCCAATTAGAGGAAGGCTTCCAACTGGAAGCAGATTCATTGGGAGGAGGATTGAGTTTTTGTTCTTTATTTTGACGAAAGGAACAAAAACGGTTAGAAGCCTTAGATTTACCCTTAGGTTTTTTATCCTGAGGCAGAAAAACTCCTTTTCCTCCAGTGATAGTTGAAATAATAGAATCCAACTGAGAACCAAATAAATTATTACCTTGGAAAGAAAGAGATAGTAATCTAGATTTAGATGTCATATCAGAATTCCAAGATTTAAGCCACAAAGCTCTTCTAGCTAAAACAGCTAAAGACATGGATCTAACATCAAATTTGATAATATCAAAAATGGCATCACAAATAAAATTATTAGCATGTTGCAGTAAGCGAGTAATGCTAGATATGTCAGGATCCAAATCTTGTTGCACTAAATTCTCCAACCAAAAAGTTGAGGCAGCCGCAACATCAGCCAAAGAAATAGCAGGTCTGAGAAGATGACCTGAATATAAATAGGCCTTCCTTAGATAGGATTCAAGCTTCCTATCTAAAGGATCCTTAAAGGAAGTACTATCTTCCATAGGAATAGTGGTATGTTAAACAAGAGTAGAAATAGCCCCATCAACTTTGGGGATTTTTTCCCAAAACTCTATAGATTTTTCTGGTAAAGGATACAATTTTTTAAACCTTGAAGAAGGAATAAAAGAAGTACCTGGCTTATTCCATTCCCTAGAAATCATATCAGAAATAGCCTCAGGAATAGGAAAAAACCCCTGGGGAAACCACAGGAGGTTTAAAAACAGCATTTAAACGTTTATTAGACTGAACGTCAATAGGACTGGTTACCTCAATATCCAAAGTAATTAACACTTCTTTTAATAAAGAACGCATATACTCTATTTTAAATAAATAAGTAGATTTGTCAGTGTCAATGTCTGAGGAAGGATCTTGTGAATCAGATAGATCCTCATCAGAAGAGGATAAATTATTATGTTGCTGGTCATTTGAAATTTCATCAGCTAAATGAGAAGTTTTAAAAACATAATTTATGCTTACCTGATAAATTTATTTATCTTGTGGTGTATCCAGTCCACGGATCATCCATTACTTGTGGGATATTCTCCTTCCCAACAGGAAGTTGCAAGAGGATCACTAACAGCAGAGCTGCTATATAGCTCCTCCCCTAACTGCCATATCCAGTCATTCGACCGAAACAAGCCGAGAAAGGAGAAACCATAGGGTGCAGTGGTGACAGTAGTTTAAATTAAAATTTAGACCTGCCTTAAAAAGACAGGGCGGGCCGTGGACTGGATACACCACAAGAGAAATAAATTTATCAGGTAAGCATAAATTATGTTTTCTCTTGTAAGGTGTATCCAGTCCACGGATCATCCATTACTTGTGGGATACCAATACCAAAGCTAAAGTACACGGATGAAGGGAGGGACAAGGCAGGTACCACTGCCTGTAAATCCTTTCTCCCAAAAGTAGCCTCCGAAGAAGCAAAAGTATCAAATTTGTAAAATTTTGAAAAGGTATGAAGCGAAGACCAAGTTGCCGCCTTGCAAATCTGTTCAACAGAAGCCTCATTCTTAAAGGCCCAGGAGGAAGCCACAGCTCTAGTAGAATGAGCTGTAATTCTTTCAGGGGGCTACTGTCCAGCAGTCTCATAGGCTAAGCGTATTACGCTCCGAAGCCAAAAAGAAAGAGAGGTTGCCGAAGCTTTTTGACCTCTCCTCTGTCCAGAGTAAACAACAAACAGTGTAGATGTTTGGCGAAAATCTTTAGTAGCTTGTAAGTAAAACTTCAAAGCACGGACCACATCCAGATTATGTAAAAGAAGTTCCTTCTTTGAAGAAGGATTAGGACACAATGATGGAACAACAATCTCTTGATTGATATTCTTGTTAGAAACTACCTTAGGTAAAAACCCGGGTTTTGTACGCAGAACTACTTTATCTGAATGGAAAATCAGATAAGGAGAATCACATTGTAAGGCAGATAACTCAGACTCTCCGAGCCGAGGAAATAGCCATCAAAAACAGAACTTTCCAAGATAAAAGTTTAATATCAATGGAATGAAGGGGTTCAAACGGAACCCCTTGAAGAACTTTAAGAGCCAAGTTTAAGCTCCATGGGGGAGCAACAGGTTTAAACACAGGCTTAATTCTAACCAAAGCCTGACAAAAAGCTTGAACGTCTGGAACTTCTGCCAGACGCTTGTGCAAAAGAATAGAAAGAGCAGAAATCTGTCCCTTTAAAGAACTAGCTGATAATCCTTTTTCCAAACCCTCTTGGAGAAAGGACAATATCCTAGGAATCCTAACCTTACTCCACGAGTAATTCTTGGATTCACACCAATAAAGATATTTACGCCATATCTTATGAAAGATTTTCCTGGTGACAGGCTTTCGTGCCTGTATAAGTGTATCAATGACTGACTCGGAGAAGCCACGCTTTGATAAAATCAAGCGTTCAATCTCCATGCAGTCAGTCTCAGAGAAATTAGATTCGGATGATTGAAAGGACCTTGTAGTAGAAGGTCTTGTCTCAGAGGCAGGGTCCATGGTGGAAAGGAAGACATGTCCACTAGGTCTGCATACCAGGTCCTGCGTGGCCACGCAGGCGCTATCAATAACACTGATGCTCTCTCCTGTTTGATTTTGGCAATCAGTCGAGGGAGCAGAGGAAACGGTGGAAACACATAAGCCAGGTTGAAGAACCAAGGCGCTGCTAGAGCATCTATCAGTGCCGCTTCTGAGTCCCTGGACCTGGATCCGTAACAAGGAAGCTTGGCGTTCTGGCGAGACGCCATGAGATCCAGTTCTGGTTTGCCCCAACAATGAACCAATTGAGCAAACACCTCCGGATGGAGTTTCCACTCCCCCGGATGAAAAGTCTGAAGACTTAGAAAATCCGCATCCCAGTTCTCTACACCTGGGATATGGATTGCTGATAGGTGGCAAGAGCGAGTCTCTGCCCAGCGAATTATCTTGGAGACTTCTAACATCGCTAGGGAACTCCTGGTTCCCCCTTGATGGTTGATGTAAGCCACAGTCGTGATGTTGTCCGACTGAAATCTGATGAACCTCAGGGTTGCTAACTGAGGCCAAGCTAGAAGAGCATTGAATATTGCTCTTAACTCCAGAATATTTATTGGGAGGAGTTTCTCCTCCTGAGTCCACGATCCCTGAGCCTTCAGGGAATTCCAGACTGCACCCCAACCTAGAAGGCTGGCATCTGTTGTTACAATTGTCCAATCTGGCCTGCGAAAGGTCATACCTTTGGACAGATGGACCCGAGAAAGCCACCAGAGAAGAGAATCTCTGGTCTCTTGATCCAGATTTAGCAGAGGGGACAAATCTGTGTAATCCCCATTCCACTGACTGAGCATGCATAGTTGCAGCGGTCTGAGGTGTAGGCGCGCAAATGGCACTATGTCCATCGCCGCTACCATCAAGCCGATTACTTCCATACACTGAGCCACCGAAGGGCGCGGAATAGAATGAAGAACACAGCAAGATTTTAGAAGCTTTGATAACCTGGATTCTGTCAGGTAAATCTTCATTTCTACAGAATCTATCAGAGTCCCTAGGAAGGAGACTCTTGTGAGTGGGGATAGAGAACTCTTTTCCTCGTTCACCTTCCACCCATGTGACTTGAGAAATGCCAGAACTATGTCCGTATGTGACTTGGCAATCTGCAAGCTTGACGCCTGTATCAGGATGTCGTCCAGATAAGGGGCCACTGATATACCTCGCGGTCTTAGGACCGCCAGAAGCGATCCCAGAACCTTTGTAAAGATTCTTGGAGCTGTAGCTAACCCGAAGGGAAGAACCACAAATTGGTAATGCCTGTCCAGAAAGGCAAACCTTAGGAACCGATGATGATCTTTGTGAATCGGTATTTGAAGGTAAGCATCCTTCAAATCCACTGTGGTCATGTACTGACCCTCCTGGATCATAGGTAGGATGGTCCGAATAGTTTCCATTTTGAACGATGGAACTCTGAGGAATTTGTTTAAGATCTTTAGATCCAAAATGGGTCTGAAGGTTCCCTCTTTTTTGGGAACCACAAACAGATTTGAATAAAAGTCCTGTCCCTGTTCCGTCTGTGGAACTGGACAGATCACTCCCATAACTAGGAGGTCTTGCAAACAGCGTAGTGAAAAACAAGTTTAGAGTGAGTGCACCTGGTGAGTGTTAATGTTGGGAAAAATTGGTTAATATAACCACGCTCTAAACCCTACAAGTGTGACAGTTGTTCCTTCAAACAACTGTCGAAAAATAAAGCGCAATAACCAAGGTGAGGGGAGCTAAAGGTATAATTGGTGGTGATTGTATGTTACTGTGTAACCTAAATAAAAGTTTATGCTTAAGCGTTATGGTTGAAAAAATAATATATTTATTTTAAAACACTTTAAAACATGTGCATAATAAAAGTATAGAGCTCTATTACTTTAAGACATATAAAACAATATACAATATACAATTTGTAATAACAATAATTGAAGATTGAAAATAGTTGCTAAAGTATTGTACACTTATTTGCTTGCTTAAATATTGTACACTTTTTGCTTGCTTCTGTGGTCTATACGGTCTCTTTTGAGGCTTTAAAAGTTTAGTATTAATGTTCTTCTAGTACTCACGATTTTGTCTTGGGTGTAAAAGGCTTTTTAGCTTTATGGGGTTATAAAAAACCGTTGTGGAGGCAATATACGTTTGGAGTAAATACAGCCTTGAAGTTGACAATCTTGCTTTTTGTAGCTTTGGAGATTATTATGAACAAGCTGTTGATTTGTTTCTATTTCCTTTGTTAGGCTGATACAATGTATATCTCCAATTTGTTGTGCTAGATAAATCTTAGCCGTTTTAACGCTGTTAAGGTGTTTTAATTTAAATTGAATTATCCGTTGGTCTCTGAGACTGTATACCCTATTTTGTGCTAGTATGCTATTCAGGGTTTGCAGGAGTCTCTAAGAGGCTTGTAGCGTTTGAAAATTCCTCAATCTTTAGCAGGAGTTTGTTTGCGAATTACCGTTGGTCTCTGAGACTGTTTACCCTTAAGATTTTGCTTGAGGTTGTTCAGGGTTTGCAGGAGTCTCTAAGAGGCAGTTCTGTCTGTTGTCCGGTGGTTTTCTTCTTTTGCGCTTATTATTTCAAGCGCTAGATAGAGCTGAATCCTTTGAAAGGAAGATAGTTCTTGTCCCACAGTGTGGGCATAGACTGTCAAAGAGGGTGCACACTCAGGTGGGCAGATCTACGCGTTTCAGCGGGTGCCTTTATCAAGATGCCTCTGAGAGTGTTTGCGGTCCTTTTTAAAAAGGGGTAGGTAGCTCCTGATTGGTTAATTACAAATTCATAGTTGATCAATCTTTATGCAGATATTTGAGCAAAGTGTTCGGTTCCAATTTTAAGCTGTAGTACAGATTTGTGGAATGATATAATAATAACGTCTGCTAGAATGAAACTTTTAACATATAAAGCTATTCATCATTTCCTAAACATAGTTGATCTGAATAAGTGTTTAGTTTGTGTGTGCGCCCTCTAAATGATAGAAATATACAGTATAATTTTGTGAATAAGTGGAGATAAACTCAAAATAATAGTGAGTTGGAAAGAAGGGGGTGTTTTTGTTTTGGGACATATGTGATAACTTAAAATTTTTTTGTGTCCGCATGAAAATGCTTTAATTATTTTGCTGTTTTGTTGCTGAATGTTGTGTAAAATTTACGACAAATTTGGTATATTCCTCTGTGAGTATATGTGGATATAGAAATGTTTAAATCCATTAGTTTTAGATCAGAAAGTTTAAATCAAACTCCATATTTAATCCATGTGGATATAAAGTTTTAAAGGAGTAAATATATTCCGCTTCTTTTCTAAGTAGGAGGTTTTCTAGATTTCCCCCTCTGGGATTAAGGAAAACTTTTTTGACTCCCCAATATTTCAGGTGGTGAATATTGCCATTATGATATTCAGTAAAATGTTTATATAGGTTGGTGCTAGTTGATTTATGTTCGATATGGTGAAGGTGTTCTCTTATGCGGTCTCTGAGCATGCGGCTAGTTTGGCCAAAGTATTGGTAACCACATAAACATTGTAAACAATAAATTACATTTTTATCTGAACATCGTATGATTTCCTTGATGTTGATATATTGGTTGTTATTATTAGATTTCAGGGTTTTAATTTTGCTGCTATGTTTGCATGATTTACATGATATACATGGAAAGAAGCCTTCAACTTTTTCTTTGTTAAGATCGAATGTATTGGGGTTGTGTATTTCCTTATTTTTGAATTCACTTGGTGATAGTATGTTTTTTAGATTTTTTGCTTTTTTAGATTTTTTGCTTTTTTAAAAATGATGTCGGGATTATTTTTCAATCTATGTCCCAAAATTTGGTCATGTTTTATATAATGCCAGTGTTTGTTTAAAATCTTTTTGATTTCATGATGTTGTGAGTTGTATTGCGTTATAAAAAGAATAAATAAGGGATCGTTTTTGTTTTGGTTAGGTGCTGATTTTTGTTTTGGTGCGAGTATCAAGTTCCTATCCATTTCTTTTACCTCTAATTGTGTTTTCTCCAAAGTGTGGATGTTATATCTTTTTTCAATGAATCTTTGTTTTAGAGTTTCTGATTGGGTGGAGAATTGATTAATATCTGAACAATTTTTCCTGATTCTGGTGAATTGATTTTTGGGGATATTTGTTTTCCATTTATTTAGGTGGCAGCTTTTATTGTGTATGTAGTTATTGGCGTCTGTTTTTTTAAAAAAGGTTTTGGTTGTAATCATCATATTTTTAATTTCTATTTCTAAGTCCAAATAGTGAATTGAGTTTGTGCTAAATTCATGAGTGAAATTGAGGCCTAGTGTGTTGTTATTTAAGTCTTCTAGAAATAATTCTAGAAGTTCAGGTTCGCCTTTCCAAATTATAAATAGGTCATCTATATAGCGGTAATATAGCACAAGGTTCGCCCCCCATGGGCTAGAATTTATGTAATTATGTTCAAAATAACCCATGAATAGATTAGCATAACTGGGGGCGAACCTTGTGCCCATAGCTGTCCCCTTGTGCTGTAGAAAAATCTCTTCATTAAATAAAAAAGAGTTGTTATATAATATAAAATGGATACAATCAATTAGGAATTTATTTTGTTCTTTATTTAAATTTGGATCCTTATCTAAGAAGAATTTTATAGCTTTAAGCCCTTTTTGGTGATCTATGTTTGTGTATAGGGAATTTACATCACATGTTACTAAAAGGAAGTTTTCTTCCCAAGATATATCTTTTAGGATGTTGAGTAGTTGAGTCGAGTCTTTTAGATAGGAGGGTAACTGGGAAACGTATGACTGTAAGAAGAAATCGACATATTGCGAAAGATTTGATGAAAAACTTAACTAAACCCCCTGGACGACCTATCATTTCAGGCACAGGACCTCACATCAAATCTTTCGCAATATGTCGATTTATGTCAATTCCTAATTGATTGTATCCATTTTATATTATATAACAACTCTTTTTTATTTAATGAAGAGATTTTTCTACAACACAAGGGGACAGCTATGGGCACAAGGTTCGCCCCCAGTTATGCTAATCTATTCATGGGTTATTTTGAACATAATTACATAAATTCTAGCCCATGGGGGGCGAACCTTGTGCTATATTACCGCTATATAGATGACCTATTTATAATTTGGAAAGGCGAACCTGAACTTCTAGAATTATTTCTAGAAGACTTAAATAACAACACACTAGGCCTCAATTTCACTCATGAATTTAGCACAAACTCAATTCACTATTTGGACTTAGAAATATAAATTAAAAATATGATGATTACAACCAAAACCTTTTTTAAAAAAACAGACGCCAATAACTACATACACAATAAAAGCTGCCACCTAAATAAATGGAAAACAAATATCCCCAAAAATCAATTCACCAGAATCAGGAAAAATTGTTCAGATATTAATCAATACTCCACCCAATCAGAAACTCTAAAACAAAGATTCATTGAAAAAAGATATAACATCCACACTTTGGAGAAAACACAATTAGAGGTAAAAGAAATGGATAGGAACTTGATACTCGCACCAAAACAAAAATCAGCACCTAACCAAAACAAAAACGATCCCTTATTTATTCCTTTTATAACGCAATACAACTCACAACATCATGAAATCAAAAAGATTTTAAACAAACACTGGCATTATATAAAACATGACCAAATTTTGGGACATAGATTGAAAAATAATCCCAACATCATTTTTAAAAAAGCAAAAAATCTAAAAAACATACTATCACCAAGTGAATTCAAAAATAAGGAAATACACAACCCCAATACATTCGATCTTAACAAAGAAAAAGTTGAAGGCTTCTTTCCATGTATATCATGTAAATCATGCAAACATAGCAGCAAAATTAAAACCCTGAAATCTAATAATAACAACCAATATATCAACATCAAGGAAATCATACGATGTTCAGATAAAAATGTAATTTATTGTTTACAATGTTTATGTGGTTACCAATACTTTGGCCAAACTAGCCGCATGCTCAGAGACCGCATAAGAGAACACCTTCACCATATCGAACATAAATCAACTAGCACCAACCTATATAAACATTTTACTGAATATCATAATGGCAATATTCACCACCTGAAATATTGGGGAGTCAAAAAAGTTTTCCTTAATCCCAGAGGGGGAAATCTAGAAAACCTCCTACTTAGAAAAGAAGCGGAATATATTTACTCCTTTAAAACTTTATATCCACATGGATTAAATATGGAGTTTGATTTAAACTTTCTGATCTAAAACTAATGGATTTAAACATTTCTATATCCACATATACTCACAGAGGAATATACCAAATTTGTCGTAAATTTTACACAACATTCAGCAACAAAACAGCAAAATAATTAAAGCATTTTCATGCGGACACAAAAAATTTTTAAGTTATCACATATGTCCCAAAACAAAAACACCCCCTTCTTTCCAACTCACTATTATTTTGAGTTTATCTCCAATTATTCACAAAATTATACTGTATATTTCTATCATTTAGAGGGCGCACACACAAACTAAACACTTATTCAGATCAACTATGTTTAGGAAATGATGAATAGCTTTATATGTTAAAAGTTTCATTCTAGCAGACGTTATTATTATATCATTCCACAAATCTGTACTACAGCTTAAAATTGGAACCGAACACTTTGCTCAAATATCTGCATAAAGATTGGTCAACTAAGAATTTGTAATTAACCAATCAGGAGCTACCTACCCCTTTTTAAAAAGGACCGCGAACACTCTCAGAGGCATCTTGATAAAGGCACCCGCCGAAACGCGTAGATCTGCCCACCTGAGTGTGCACCCTCTTTGACAGTCTATGCCCACACTGTGGGACAAGAACTATCTTCCTTTCAAAGGATTCAGCTCTATCTAGCGCTTGAAATAATAAGCACAAAAGAAGAAAACCACCGGACAACAGACAGAACTGCCTCTTAGAGACTCCTGCAAACCCTGAACAACCTCAAGCAAAATCTTAAGGGTAAACAGTCTCAGAGACCAACGGTAATTCGCAAACAAACTCCTGCTAAAGATTGAGGAATTTTCAAACGCTACAAGCCTCTTAGAGACTCCTGCAAACCCTGAATAGCATACTAGCACAAAATAGGGTATACAGTCTCAGAGACCAACGGATAATTCAATTTAAATTAAAACACCTTAACAGCGTTAAAACGGCTAAGATTTATCTAGCACAACAAATTGGAGATATACATTGTATCAGCCTAACAAAGGAAATAGAAACAAATCAACAGCTTGTTCATAATAATCTCCAAAGCTACAAAAAGCAAGATTGTCAACTTCAAGGCTGTATTTACTCCAAACGTATATTGCCTCCACAACGGTTTTTTATAACCCCATAAAACTAAAAAGCCTTTTACACCCAAGACAAAATCGTGAGTACTAGAAGAACATTAATACTAAACTTTTAAAGCCTCAAAAGAGACCGTATAGACCACAGAAGCAAGCAAAAAGTGTACAATATTTAAGCAAGCAAATAAGTGTACAATACTTTAGCAACTATTTTCAATCTTCAATTATTGTTATTACAAATTGTATATTGTATATTGTTTTATATGTCTTAAAGTAATAGAGCTCTATACTTTTATTATGCACATGTTTTAAAGTGTTTTAAAATAAATATATTATTTTTTCAACCATAACGCTTAAGCATAAACTTTTATTTAGGTTACACAGTAACATACAATCACCACCAATTATACCTTTAGCTCCCCTCACCTTGGTTATTGCGCTTGCAAACAGCGTAAGAATGCCTCTTTCTTTATCTGGTTTACAGATAATCTCGAAAGGTGAAATCTCCCTTGAGGAGGGGAAGCTTTGAAGTCCAGAAGATATCCCTGAGATATGATCTCCAACGCCCAGGGATCCTGAACATCTCTTGCCCACGCCTGGGCGAAGAGAGAAAGTCTGCCCCCTACTAGATCCGTTACCGGATAGGGGGGCGTTCCTTCATGCTGTCTTAGAGGCAGCAGCAGGCTTTCTGGCCTGCTTGCCTTTGTTCCAGGACTGGTTAGGTTTCCAGCCCGGCTTGGATTGAGCAAAGGTTCCCTCTTGTTTTGTAGCAGAGGAAGTTGATGCTGCACCTGCCTTGAAATTTCGAAAGGCACGAAAAATAGACTGTTTGGCCCTTGATCTGACCCTGTCCTGAGGAAGGGTATGACCCTTACCTCCAGTAATGTCAGCAATAATTTCCTTCAAACCAGGCCCGAATAGGGTCTGCCCCTTGAAGGAAATGTTAAGTAATTTAGACTCTGAAGTCACGTCAGCTGACCAAGATTTAAGCCATAGCGCCCTACACGCCTGGATGGCGAATCCAGAATTATTAGCCGTTAGTTTAGTCAAATGAACAATGGCATCAGAAACAAAAGAATTAGCTAGCTTAAGTGTTCTAAGCTTGTCAAGTATTTCAGTCAATGGAGTAGCTGTCTGAAAGGCCTCTTCCAGAGACTCAAACCAGAACGCCGCAGCAGCAGTGACGGGCGCAATGCATGCAAGGGGCTGCAGGATAAAACCTTGTTGAATAAACATTTTCTTAAGGTAACCTTCTAATTTTTTATCCATTGGATCTGAAAAAGCACAACTGTCCTCGACAGGGATAGTGGTACGCTTTGCTAAAGTAGAAACTGCTCCCTCCACCTTAGGAACCGTCTGCCATAAGTCCCGTGTGGTGGCGTCTATTGGAAACATTTTTCTAAAAATAGGAGGGGGGGGGGAAACGGCACACCGGGTCTATCCCACTCCTTATTAATAATTTCTGTAAACCTTTTAGGAATTGGAAAAACATCAGTATACACCGGCACTGCATAGTATTAATCCAGTCTACACAATTTCTCTGGCACTGCAATTGTGTCACAGTCATTCAGAGCAGCGAATACCTCCCCAAGCAAAACACGGAGGTTCTCAAGCTTAAATTTAAAAGTAGAAATATCTGAATCAGGTTTCCCCGAATCAGAAATGTCACCCACAGACTGAAGCTCTCCTTCCTCAGCTTCTGCATATTGTGACGCAGTATCAGACATGGGCCTTAAAGCATCTGCGCGCTCTGTATTACGTCTAACCCCAGAGCTATCGCGCTTTCCTCTGAATTCAGGCAGTCTGGCTAATACCGCTGACAGGGTATTATCCATGATTGCCGCCATGTCCTGCAAAGTAATCGCTATGGGCGTCTTTGATGTACTTGGCACCATTTTAGCGTGAGTCCCTTGAGCGGGAGTCAAAGGGTCCGACACGTGGGGAAAGTTAGTCGGCATACTTTCCCCCTTGTCAGAATCCTCTGGTGATAATTATTTTAAAGATAACAGCTGATCTTTATTGTTTAAAGTGAAATCAATACATTTAGTACACATTCTCCTATGGGGTTCCACCATGGCTTTTAAACATAATGAACAAGGAGTTTCCTCTATGTCAGACATGTTTATACAGACTAGCAATGAGACTAGCAAGCTTGGAAAACACTTTAATCAAGTTAACAAGCAATATAAAAAAAAAAAAAAAAAAAGTTACTGTGCCTTTAAGAGAAACAAATTTTGCCAAAATTTGAAATAACAGTGAAAAAAGGCAGTTAAACTAACGAAATTTTTACAGTGTATGTAACAAGTTAGCAGAGCATTGCACCCACTTGCAAATGGATGATTAACCCCTTAATACAAAAAACAGATTAACAAAACGAAAAATACATTTTTTAAACAGTCATAACAGAAGCCTTTTGAGCCCTTCAGAGATGTCCTATAGCATGCAGGGTACTGCTGAGGGAAGCTGAATGTCCCAGTTTGTAATTTTAACTGCACCAACTGTAACTTTTATACTATAACAGTGGAAAGCCTCAGGAAACTGTTTCTAGGCAAAAATAAAGCCAGCCATGTGGAAAAAACTAGGCCCCAATTAGTTTTATCACCAAAGCATATATAAAAACGATTAAACATGCCAGCAAACGTTTTATATTGCACATTAATCAGAGTATATACCTTACATTAATTCGGTATCAGCAGCATTTTCTAGCAATTCCATCCCTAGAAAAACTTAAACTGCACATACCTTATTGCAGGATACCCTGCACGCTATTCTCCCTCTGAAGTTACCTCACTCCTCAGATATATGTGAGAACAGCAGTGGATCTTAGTTACTTCTGCTAAGATCATAGAAAACGCAGGCAGATTCTTCTTCTAAATGCTGCCTGAGATAAAATAGTACAACTCCAGTACCATTTTAAAACAATAAACTCTTGATTGAAGAAAAAACTAACTATATTACACCACTTTCCTCTTACTACGTCCAGCTATGTTGAGATTGCAAGAGAATGACTGGATATGGCAGTTAGGGGAGGAGCTATATAGCAGCTCTGCTGTGGGTGATCCTCTTGCAACTTCCTGTTGGGAAGGAGAATATCCCACAAGTAATGGATGATCCGTTGACTGGATACACCTTACAAGAGAAAGACATTTTATGTTTATTAGAAGGTGGAAATGCAGACAAAGCCTTCAGAATAGAATCAGATACAAATTCTTTAAAATTTACAGGTATATCATGTACATTAGAAGTTGAAGGAACTGCAACTGGCAATGTACTATTACTGATGGAAACACTATCTGCATGTAAAAGTTTATCATGACAACTATTACAAATGACATTTGGTGGAATAATTTCTACACTTTTACAACAAATGCACTTAGCTTTAGTAGAACCGATGTCAGGCAGCAATGTTCCAGCAGAAACTTCTGAGGCAGGATCAGATTGGGACATCTTGCTCAATGTAAGAGAAAAAACAACATATAAAGCAAAATTATCTATTTCCTTATATGACAGTTTCAGGAATGGGAAAAAATGCAAAAGCATAGGCCTCTGATAGAGAAAAAAGCAAGAGGCAAACATCAATGGGGTATTGAAATAATGCAAAAAATTGACACACTCGCGTCACTAATGACACCGCCGTGTGAAAGGTCTCGGCGTCACATATGATGCCGGAAATGACGAAGTTGCGTCATAAACGTCTTTTTCCGCGCCAAAAAAAATTTCGCGCCAAAAATGACGCAATAAAGTTTAGCATTTGACGCACCTGCGGGTCTAATACCCGCAATAGCAAGAAAGTAGTCAATTGAAAAAAAGACTAAACCCCTGGTAAGAAATACATTTCTTAAAATGTTTAAATTCCCCAAATATGAAACTGACAGTCTGCTGAAGGAAATACATGAACCTGACTCATGGCAAATATAAGTACAATACATATATTTAGAACTTTATATACATGCATAAAGTGCCAAACCATAGCTGAGGTGTCTTAAGAAATAAAAAACATACTTACCAAAAGACACCCATCCACATATAGCAGATAGCCAAACCAGTACTAAAACAGTTATTAGTAGAGGTAATGGTAAATTGAGAGTATATCGTCGATCTGAAAAGGGAGGTAGGAGATGAATCTCTTCGACCGATAACAGAGAACCCATGAAAAAAGACCCCGTTAGAGAAATCATCGTATTCAATAGGTGATACTCCCTTCACGTCCCTCTGACATTCGCTGTACTCAGAGGAATCGGGCTTCAACAATGCTGAGAAGCGCATACCAACGTAGAAATCTTAGCACAAACTTACTTCACCACCTCCATAGGAGGCAAAGTTTGTAAAACTGAATTGTGGGTGTGGTGAGGGGTGTATTTATAGGCATTTTGAGGTTTGGGAAACTTTGCCCCTCCTGGTAGGATTGTATATCCCATATGTCACTAACTCATGGACTCTTGCCAATTACATGAAAGAAAAGCCCTTTAAAGGGCTATTTGTAATTTAGTATAGGGTAGGGAATTTTATTATTTTGGGGGCTTTTTTATTTTATTAGGGTGCTTAAATTAGGTGTAATTAGTTTAAACTTCTTATAATTTTTTATTTTCTGTAATTTAGTGTTTTTTTTTTTGTACTTTATTTTATTTTATTGTATTTAATTTTAGGTAAATGTAGTTAATTAATTTAATTTATTTAATGATAGTGTAGTGTTAGGTGTAATTGTAACTTAGGTTAGGATTTATTTTACAGGTAAATTTGTATTTATTTTAAATAGGTAGCTATTAAATAGTTAATAACTAATAACTATTGTACCTAGTTAAAATAAATACAAAGTTGCCTGTAAAATAAAAATAAATCCTAAAATAGCTACAATGTAATTATTATATTGCTGCTATCTTAGGGTTTATTTTATAGGTAAGTATTTAGTTTTAAATAGGAATAATTTAGTTAATAATAGTACATTTATTTAAATAATATTTAAGTTAGGGGGGTGTTAGGGTTAGACTTAGGTTTAGGGGTTAGTAACTTTATTATAATGGCGGCAACGTTGGCAGTGGCAGATTAGGGGTTAATACATTTAATAGGCTATGTGGGCTATGGCAGTTTAGGGGTTAATGCTTGAATAGGTTAATTGCGTTGTGGGCTATGGCGGTTTAGGGGTTAATTTACTTATTACTTGCGATGTGGGTTTGATGGTGGATATAGGGGTTAATAGTTTAAATAGGCATATTGCGTTGTGGGGAGTTGTCGGTCTAGGGGTTAATACATTTAATATTACTTATGAGAGGGGGGATTGCGGATATAGGGGTTTTACGTGTTGGGCTTATTTTTTATGAGGCGTGTTAGACTTTTACGGGAGATTTGTTATTTTATTTACTTTTCTTAGGCGCCGGCAGTTTCTAAAGTGCCGTAAGTCACTGGCGACTCCAGAAATTTGTCTTTACGCTCATTGCTGGACATCGCTAGTTTATCCGACTTATGGCACTTTATGAACTGCCGGCGGGGTTTATGTAATACCCCGATGTGCGAGGTGAAATTACGGACGGCGCAGGTTCCCACGCTTGCGCCGAAACCTGCGCCGTATATTTGATATTACTTTTTTTTTTTTACATTTTCAAAATAATGTGCTTAACCGACAACTGACACAGTGTATACCAAGATATTTACATTATATTTAGAGGAAATCCTAAAATTACCATAAATGTATTCAGTGTTGAACCTTTAGAGTTTTAGCCTTTTCCTTCTATACAGATATGGAAAAAGGACATTCATACAAGAATTAATCCTTAGTCTCTAATTTATCTCAAATTACTTTCCTTGGGCAAAGCTGGTCAGTGATGTTTTTAAATTTTAAATTAGCACAAAAAAGTTTACCATAAAAACACAACCACATTGTATCCCATCCTACATGGGACCCTGCAGTAGCTTAATTATGTAAAGCACTAGGAAGAAGATCTGAGGGACAGTCTCTCAAACAGAGCAGCTCTATGAAACATCTGCTTCTCGAAATCCAAAAAATAAAGCTTTTCATCTCAAAAGAAATGAACTCGATAAAAAATATATAATTGAATACACTGCTGGGTATAATAACAATAAGGAGAATGGAGGACCTCAGCTATGAGGATAAATTGGATGTTTGAAACGTGATGTCATTACTATATAATATAAATAATAATATAATATAAATATATTCATGACCCAATAAAACTGTAAAAATCTTTCTACAAAGCAGTAGCGACTGCTAATACAATAGATTAAAATAACTTTTTTGCCGAGTCCAAGGTAGATCTGATGAGACAAAAGGGCACCAACCCCTATTAGGAGAAGATTTAGGCTTGCTTGTATGGTCCTCCTAAGAGAGAGTACCTTCCTTATTATTTGAAATATACTAAGAGCAAAATTAGATTATGGCTGCATAAGGAATAGGGCAAATAGCAAGTTTTAAAGGTATTATTACTAGAGCAGGGCTTTACCAAGACCTTCAGATACAGAGGAAAACATTGTAGTTTTAGCAGTCACAATCAGAATGCAGTAAAGCTTTGCAAAAGGACACAATAGTAGTCTTGATTAAATATATTTTGCCTACCACTCATTTACTTATACCCACTCCTCTAGTTATACTCAAACAATTTTAAAGCAAGCTGCAAAGGTTCTAGCAATTGCTGGCCTCTAAAAAGATGCTTGCGGATTGAAAATCTATTTAAACACAGAAGACTAGATTACAAATCCAGCTAGATAGATTGAACAAGGCACACTACTTTACACAATCAGCATTGCTCGATTTGGTATTACAGGTCATTGATAAAAAGATGTATTAGAAGACAGATTAATTAGCATGAAACCAAATTTACAATATTTCAAGTTGATCATGGGAATAACCAATTTTTAAAAGTTGTTATAAACTGCTGCTGTCCCCTACAGTTCCCATAATTCCAACACAATAAAACCCCTAAACCTTCATAACTTGTTAAACCTTAATTTGTTAGATCATATAATTTTATGACTATCGACCCTGCACTACGGTGCTTTTAACCCCCATAAAGAGGTTATATAAACAGTAGAAGTACCGCTCAGGACTAAGTACTGCTGGTTCTGGGTGAAAACTGCCACTTATCCAATAAGCAGCGCTAGTTATACAGCTGAGTTACATGACTATTGCTGGTGATTGGATAAGCAGGGATTTAAACTCTGGAACAGTGGTGCTCTGCGCACTCCCAAAGAGCACCGCTAGTCCCGAATGATACTCTCCTGTGTTTAACCCCTTTGTGGTGCAGGGTCAATAGTCTTAAAATTACATGCTCTAACAAATTAGAACATGTTATTTTACAACTATTAGGCCCCTTTAACATCTAAACTACTAACCTCCCCTGTCTCAAGCTCGCACTACTAAAAATCCCTAACCCACTTCTAACTTTAAAGCACTAATGTAAAAAAATTGCTATTACTGCCTAAACTGCCTGACCTGATATAAAAAAAGTTTGTAACGTTAATAAGATTAACATTTTTAATGGTTTAAAAAAGTGTTGTGTTTACATGCAAAACACAAAGTCCACAGTGTCACCCTCTCAGCTTCAGTGAGTGGAGCACTATATGGCAGCATGTCAAGGTTTTGTTCCCTGTTTTGTTTGCCATGTGCTGCTGGCAGCCATTTTGCTCACCTCTCTTGCTGACTCTGGTGCATACTGTGTGATGCTGCTCATTTCCTGCACTTCCTTTTATGGCCAGACTGGTGAACATCATCAGTGTGAGACAGGATGCAGTCTCAGAATTGTGATGTCATCACTTATTATTTAAAGGCCCTCTGTTCAGTATGCTTTGCCCTTGCGTTGTTTCAGACCTGTTTGTGAGAGCTCCTGTGTATTACCTGGCTGTCTGACGTCCCTCCTGGTTCCTGGCTTATTCCTGACTCTGCTGTGCTCCTTGTTCCTGATTCCGGCTCGTCTGATTACTCGCTTTGGCTCCTGACTCGGCTCGTCTGACTACCAGCTCTGGTTTTGATTCCTGGCTTGTTATTTGACTTGTGGACTTTTTATTATTTTTTGCTATTAATAAAGGTGCGATTATTTTTGCACTTCTCGTCTCAGTCTGATTCCTGGCACCCTGACACAGCATTATTGCAAACACTGCTGCCATCTAATGTATAAGTGTATAACATTATTATAAAACAGCTGTCATATACACACACACACGTATTCTGCAAAATATTTATAAGATATGATTTTCAACAAAGGATAGCCAAGAAACAAAGTACATTTGATTATGAACATAAATTGAAAAGTGGTTACAAATACCATGCTCCTGAAAATGTTGTTTTTATTATCATTTAATGTATTTTAAAGATCATTATTTTAAACATTAAGGGCTAGATTACAAGTGGAGCGCTATATTAGGGGATACAGGGTGTTAGAAAATAAACAGGACTGAAAAGTGCCTTTATATTGCGGTCTATGGGGCTGTATTTTTACTTTAAATATATTTGTATATTCTTATGTACATATACATATATATTTATGTGTTAAATTGTATATATACACATATAAACACATAAATATATATGTATATATTCATATACATATTTTTCATTTGCTGCGCAAGGTTCTTTGCCATGTCTCACGTCATAAAAACGTGGTTCCCACTGGAGCCTATGGAAGCGTGCTCCCATGAGCGCAAGGCTTCAAGGCAATGGGAACATGAAAGCGCAAATTTTGTGCTCCACTTGTAATCTAGCCCTAAATTTGCTTGACAAACTGATTTTTTTTCAATGTTTTGTGCCAACGAGACTGCTTTCTCCATGGCTCTCAACTGTTGTACCCCTGTCCCCTATGAATTATTGCCGTTATAGCTCTGGACTGGCATGTCTATAACAGTGGCAAGTAGAATGAAGTTTACAACTTGGCAAGCACCTTTTACTTAAAAATGAACCCTATATTATATAAACCTGTTGTTCAATTAATGTTTATATCATTTTGCTTAGAAAATACCAAGATGATAAAAACTTACTTAAATAGATACCATCTAGAAGATAAGACCTACAGCCAAATTATTCTACTTTATCATCAACCACTGTGAACATTATAAGAAATGCTTAATTGCTTAATGTCAATCTCTAAAGCCACCTGTTATAATTAGCAGAGATTATATCATTTTCTCCAACGCTTACAAAAAACATTAAAATGCCTATTAAACAAATTAATTCCAGTACATTCAGATAAGATATCTGAACTGTTGATTACCAAAGCTCGCCAAACATGAGAGGAATTCAAGTTGAATTATGCAGATACTTTTCCACTCATTTTGACTGCAACTGCCTATTAACTCCCTGATTCATTTGGATATGGCCCTGAACGACGGTCAAATAACTTTAAAACATATTTTTCAGGATGGAAAAATTACAAGCTTTAAAACGTCTTGTGCTAGACGCCCATGAAATTGAATTTTCAAAAAGATCATAATAAAAGCATTAATAAAACATGTTTGATGGTATATGTCTCTTAAATCTTTAATGAAACACCCAGCAAATATTGCAAAATGTATTTGCATTTCTGTTTTTAAATATTAATCTAGTGTGGAAGATTTGACACTGAACTAAACGTAGAAATATCCACGCAATACAAATGAGCAATTATTTACAGAATAAACAACTATAAAACAGTTATTATCATTATGTCAGTACTTTTTTTCTTACAGAAAAAACTAAATTTATGCTTACCTGATAAATTACTTTCTTTTACGATATGACGAGTCCACGGATTTCATCCTTACTTGTGGGATATTAACCTCCTGCTAACAGGAAGTGGCAAAGAGCACCACAGCAGAGCTGTATATATAGCCCCTCCCCTTCCCCTCCACCCTCAGTCATTCGGCCGAAGGTATAGGAAGAGAAAAAAGAAAGGCTAAAAGGTGCAGAGGTGACTGAAGTTTACAAAAAATATAAAGAAAAACTGTCTTAAAAAGAACAGGGTGGGCCGTGGACTCATCATATCGTAAAAGAAAGTAATTTATCAGGTAAGCATAAATTTAGTTTTCTTTTACAAAGATATGACGAGTCCACGGATTTCATCCTTACTTGTGGGAAACCAATACCAAAGCAATATGACACGGATGAAAGGGAGGGACAAGACAGGAACCTAAACGGAAGGCACCACTGCTTGAAGAACCTTTCTCCCAAAGATAGCCTCAGAAGAAGCAAAAGTATCAAATTTGTAAAATTTGGAAAAAGTGTGAAGGGACGACCAAGTCGCAGCCTTACAAATCTGTTCAACAGATACATCGTTTTTAAAAGCCCATGTGGAAGCCACAGCCCTAGTAGAATGAGCCGTAATTCTTTCAGGAGGCTGCTGTCCAGCAGTCTCATTATGCCAGGCGGATGATATTTCTCAGCCAAAAAGAAAGAGAGGTAGCCATAGCTTTCTGACCCCTACGCTTTCCGAAATAAACAATGAATAATGAAGATGATTGACGGAAATCCTTAGTTGCCTGTAAGTAAAACTTTAAGGCATGGACCACGTCCAAGTTATGTAACATACGCTCCTTCTTAGAAGGATTAGGACACAAGGAAGGAACAACAATTCCCTGATTAATATTCTTATTTGAAACAACCTTAGGAAGAAAACCAGGTTTGGTACGTAAAACCACCTTATCGGAATGAAATATGAGATAAGGCGAATCACACTAACGCTGAAAGCTCAGAAACTCTTCGAGCAGAAGAAATAGCAACCAAAAACAAAACTTTCCAAGATAACAGTTTAATATCTATGGAATGCATAGGTTCAAACGGAACCCCTTGAAGAACTCGAAGAACTAAATTCAAACTCCAGGGAGGAGTAATAGGTCTAAATACAGGCTTAATCCTAGATAGAGCCTGACAAAAAGACTGAACATCTGGTACATTTGCCAAACGTTTGTGAAACAGAATTGACAAAGCTGAAATTTGTCCCTTTAAGGAACTCGCTGATAACCCTTTCTCCAATCCTTCTTGGAGAAAAGACAGAATCCTAGGAATCCTAACTTTACTCCATGAGTAACCCTTGGATTCACACCAATAAAGATATTTACGCCATATCTTATGATAGATTTTTCTAGTGACAGGCTTTCTAGCCTGTATCAAAGTATTGATAACTGAATCAGAGAATCCTCGCTTAGATAAAATCAAGCGTTCAATCTCCACGCAGTCAGCTGCAGAGAAATTAGATTTGGATGTTGGAAAGGACCTTGAATGAGAAGGTCCTGTCTCAATGGAAGTTTCCATGGTGGCAGAGAGGACATGTCCACTAGATCCACATACCAAGTCCTGCGTGGCAACGCAGGCGCTATCAAGATCACTGAAGCTCTCTCCTGTTAGATTCGAGCAATCACGCATGGGAGGAAAGGAAACGGCGGAAACACATAAGCTAGGCTGAACAACCAAGGCACTGCCAAGGCATCTATCAGTTCGGCCTGAGGATCCCTTGATCGGGATCCGTATCTTGGAAGCTTGGCATTCTGTCGGGATGCCATCAAATCCAATTCCGGTCTGCCCCATCTGAGAATCAATGAGGCAAATACCTCCGGGTGAAGTTCCCACTCCCCCGTATGAAAAGTCTGTCGACTTAGAAAATCTGCTTCCCAGTTCTCTACTCCTGGGATGTAGATCGCTGACAGATGACAAGACTGGGCCTCCGCCCCACTGATTATCTTGGATACCTCTATCATCGCTAAGGAACTCCTTGTTCCCCCTTGATGATTGACATATGCCACAGTTGTGATGTTGTCCGACTGGAATCTGATGAATTTGGCCGAAGCCAACTGAGTTGAATATTGCTCTCAGTTCCAGAATATTGATTGTAAAAAGAGACTCCACTTGAGTCCAAAAACCCTGAGCCTTCAGGGGTTTCCAAACTGCACCCCAGCCCAGGCGGCTGGCATCTGTTGTCACTATTACCCACAAGGGTCTGCGGAAACAAGTCCCTTGGGACAGATGATCTGGCGACAAGCACCAAAGAAGAGAGTTTCTGGTCTCTTGATCCCGATTTATCTGAGGATATAAATCCGCATAATCCCCATTCCCCTGTCCTAGCATGCACAGTTGCAGTGGTCTGAGATGAAAGCGAGCAAACGGAACGATGTCCATTGCCGCTACCATTAATCCAATTACTTCCATACACTGAGCCACTGATGGCCGAGGAATGGACTGAAGTGCTCGGCAAGTATTTAGAATCTTTGATTTTCTGACCTCCGTCAGAAATATTTTCATGGCTACCGAGTTTATCAGAGTTCCCAAGAAAGGAACCCTTGTCTGTGGGACAAGTGAACTCTTCTCTATGTTCACCTTCCAGCCGTGAGTTCTCAGAAAAGACAACACTGTGTCCGTGTGAGATTTTGTCAGATGATATGTTGACGCCTGAATCAGAATGTCGTCCAGATACGGCGCCACCGCTATTCCTCGCGGTCTGAGAACCGCCAAAAGAGACCCTAGAACCTTTGTGAAGATTCTGGGTGCTGTGGCCAATCCGAAGGGAAGAGCCACAAATTGATAATGTTTGTCCAGAAAGGCAATACTTAGAAACTGAATCTCCTGCAGAATAAAGGAATTAGATGCACTAGAAGTACTAGGCGTCGCTTGTGTGGGTGTTAAAAGTTGTGACACTTGGGGAGAATTGGATGGCATATCCTGATTCTCTTCAGACTGAGAATCATCCTTAGGCACACTTACTTTATTTAAAATATGCTTTTTACATTGTAAAGCCCTTTCAGTACAAAAGTTACACAATGTAAGAGGGGGTTGCACAATAGCTTCTAAACACATAGAACAATGAGAAACCTCAATGTCAGACATGTTGAACAGACTAGTAATACCACAAAAGTCGTTTAAACACTTATTTATAGCATAACATAAACATTAGAAAAAACGTGTACTGTGCCTTTAAGAAAAAAAAAAGTGAACAATTTTTTCAAAATGCACAAAAAACGTTAAATTATTTAAAGGCAGAAATAAGGCTTTAGAAGTACTTATATCAACATCTAGTCAAAAGATAGATAAAAATACCCTCTACACCTCGCCACAGCTCTACTGTGGCGCCTACCTGCCCCCAGAGTACTTCAAATCAAGTTTCCAACCCTTCAGACCACCTAAACAGTCCAGGAGCCACCGAGTTACTGTTTGCTGCTGCTAAGCCTGAATAAATTGCGCCAAAATAGGCTCCGCCCCTTAAGGTCAAAAGTTGGAGTAGGCCCAAACAACACCGCATGGGAATGCAGTTTTGCACTAAAGTAGAAATACACACACAAAAATAAAAAACATAAAACATTGTTTTTAACATTGTCTCCCATGTCCCATAAAGCTCAAATATCAACTAATGATAAATATAATATAGGGACTCCAGTAACACCCCTCTTATTAAAATAGGTTTTACTGCTTACTCCATCCCCATACGGGGAAATAATGCCAGCCAGTTCTGATACACCAAGTCTCCTCAGAAAAAAAGGCTGCACATACCTTAATGCTGCTTGTAGCATGAAACCGGTCTCCACACTGAAGATGTCTCATGGTTACCTTCAGAAGTCTTGTGAAACCAGCGTGGATCTTAGTTACAAATGCTAAGATCATCAAACCTCAGGGCAGAAATCTTCTTCCATATCCCCCTGAGGAAAATAGTACGCACCGGTACCATTTAAAATAAAAAAAAACTCCTTGATTGAAGAAACTAAAACTAACACCTCACTTTACCATCTCTTCCTAGTATAACACAGGCAAAGAGAATGACTCGGGGTGGAGGGGAAGGGGAGGGGCTATATATACAGCTCTGCTGTGGTGCTCTTTGCCACTTCCTGTTAGCAGGAGGTTAATATCCCACAAGTAAGGATGAAATCCGTGGACTCGTCATGTCTTTGTAAAAGAAAGTAAAATAAATACAAAATCCTGAATAATAAAACTGAACAGTATAATTTATATATAAAAAAAGGTAATTTGCTCATTTTAATCAATACAGTTGGGTAGTTTTTCAATTCATGGGGTCTGGAACCAAGAGGTAGAGATGCCATTACCAGACAATGGCTGACAGTAAAAACAAAGATCATGCAGATTAATATCATGTATTTGCTTAGTTCTATTTCTATGGCATAGAAGTTGGGGGGATGTTACTATGTCAGGAGGGGCACGGTTATGGTTGAATAGTAAGCTGGAACATGGATGTGTCTGTCTGTGTGCTTTGGCAGTCTATGGGCAGGACTAAGGGAAATTGCAAATCAGGACACATGCCTGTCTCAGGACAGTGAGATAGAGCTCAGAATTTGAAATTGTCCCTCTCAAACAGGGACATATGGGAATTCTGCTATGGCACTGACCTTCATAAAACTTTGATAAACTCAATGCCTATTCACTGTAAAATGATTGCTGCAACAAATATATCTATGCTGCAACTATAAAGTTCACTTCTTTCTTAAATGGACATAAAACACTTCGTATTTGTCATGCAATAGACTTTTTGAGTTGTTTGATAAACCTCCAATAGGTTAGCATCGTTTGCTATAATTATTTTTCAGTAGTCAAACTCTCCCTACTACATGCCTATTTTTGAGGTGTCAATTAGGACTTACGAGAAGAGAAGGCTTACCAATGACATTTTGCTACTAAAATGAGCATTGTTTTGTAGTATGTGATTTAGCACAATTAAAAAGAGATGTGTCGGGGGGGCGAAGCCTACACTTGGAGCGGCCAGACGTGTCTCTGTGAAGCTCCTGATCATATATTATTAAACTTGCTTTTTCAGCTGCAAATAGTAAGAGCTATTCTACTGGGACTGTTATATTTCAAAGCTAATACTTTCCCTGCAGTTCAGGAGTTGATGAATGATACCCTGACCTATGTTCTTCAAGTAAGTTGCCTATGACTTCTACCAGGGAGGCCTTTACATCCTGTAATGGAAAGTAGCGCGACTGAAGCTGCCGCATACATTCCCCCTATAGACCGACAGGTCAAAAAGTACGTAGATACTATTGTTGTTTTATAATTCTGGAAAAAAAGCTGTGTAACGATTATTAAACTGCATAAGGGCAGAGACAACTTGGGATATTGCGATACAAAGAATTTGCTAATGTTAATTTCCAACATGGTGACAAATGTTGAACTGATCCTAGAAGAGTTAAGTCTAACTATGGCGGAGCATTTTAACAGCCTCATTAGAGATGTAGAGACATTGCTCACTCCGTTACCAGATACAATCTCTGGCGCAGAGATAATATCGGCCACACCTGAGAGATCTCAAGAACTGTGCACACTAATAGAAGAGGATTTTCCGGACTTGGGGATAAGGGAAAAGACTACCACATCGGCTAATAGCTATGCTCCGAAGTTCATGTTCCAGTTCTATGAGGGGGACTACATTGGAGATACGAAGCTGATATACCCTTCATTGACAAAGGCAGTACAGACAGATCACACATTCCGGCCATTTACCAGCACTAGGACCTCTACTGCATGGGAGCTACAACTTATTACTGAGAAGGGGAGACTTTCAAATAACGCCCGGCGTGTGAGAAACCCTGGGGGACTGGGGTACTATTTGGAGCTTTTACACCCCGCTTGTTACTACAAGAAGCAGCCCAATCCAGCCAATTCCAACCTGCTTCCGCGGTTAGGAGTGAGATAAGCCAGAGGCCCGTTACAGATGAAGCCGGTCCCTGCAGGTTGAAGCAATCTTGCGGAGCAGACATGGCATAGGATAAGAGAACGGTAAAATGGCTACACACCAAGAACTATATTTGCGAGACTCATATGCCCAAATCTAGTACGATGTTTCTATGAGACTGAGGCTTGTTTTACTCGAGACCTTCATATGAGGACTTTAGAAGTTCATTTATGCTGTTTTCATATAGTTACCCCTAGTTTATATTATGCTTATCGTTATAATAATATTCATGGACTGTAATATTACTTGCATTGTACCTCTCTTAGAGGAATGGCAGTACTGTTGTGCACACTGGGTCACTATTTCAGTACTTAATTACTGGACATATATTATTTATATATACCTAGGTTGTCTTTTATTTATTGTGATATTATCTAGCCATAGTACTGTCTATCAATAGCGAATATATATTTTTAAGCACTATAGACCAAGGATAGGTGCTACTAGCTCACTATAGCTTATTTTGTTTCTTTCACATTTCCACATATAATTCATATGTGAATACAGTGGAAGGTCTCTGATACTAAAAAATGATAGGGTTGTTGAGAGTACATTGTTTAAAAATGATATTATCCTATGTCTAGATTGATTTTCCCTTGATGAGCTGCTTCTACTTACCCTATTAGGAGAGATATAATGTTTAGCTATATGTAATGTGTAGTTATGTAACTATATACAACTTAATATGGAGCTAGGCTCACTTCTAGATACATTAACCCAAACTCAGTACCCTCCAGTTATATAGCTGAATATATCTATAACATATGAATGGGTCTACAGGTCAGTTAGACATTTATGTGTGGAAGGATAGCTTAAATAATGTCACCCCATGTACTTAAAATATCTGAAACAGAGGAAGCAGCTTTATAATCTATTTTAGAAGTGTATCCCCCTTCTGCTTGATTGCTATGCAAATTGTAAATTCCCTTTTTGTGTGTGAATATATTAATATCTGCTTAGTACCATGTATTGCAGCTTATATCATTGTTCAAAATATGTTAAGAGCCTAACGACTTTATTTGCAGGTATAGATCTGATTCCCATTCTGTTTAAAATGTTCAAAATGCAAAATATTTCACTTTCATTATCCTTTTGATGACAAGTATCTCTATGTATTCAGTGTTATGTGATATTATAGAGTATAGTATACCTAGTTAATGATTAAGGTACTGTGTTAGATTATAGGTTGAAGGTTTGATATATACCCTAACAATCTTACCTCACATAACACAACTATACTAATTCCAGATATTTGCTCTGTATGCCTATAGCATGGGGACGCAGTAGTCTGTTAGTTTTATTGGTTTATATGGGCTCCCTCAAGTCGAAGCGGTGTGAAATAGAATGAGTTAGGACAACATATTGCTGAGAACCACAAATAGGATTACATATCCTTGTCTTTCTGTGAATATAGTTTTTATTACTTTAGCTCCGCCCTCCGTCTCAGTTTTTGTTTATTTAATTAGCAAAGGAACACAGATTCCATAGAAATTTCCCTGTTACTTATCTTATATTGGTTCTAATATAGTGGTCTTTGATATTCCCATCCCTATTATAAATACAAATGAGGATGCTATAGGCTCTGACGGCTTACTGGTTAAGCTTAGGGGCGCAGACCCCATTTATACTCCCTAATTCTGATGAAAAGTTATAATAGCATTTAAAAGGCCCATTGGGGGTCTTTATATTCATGAAAACCTCCTCTTATGTGATATAATAGATGTGTTAGTGGTCCGAAAGAGACCCTACTTTTGGTTGGGAGGCAAAAAAACTGAGGATTACCATTAGATAATATTCCTATATGCTTTCTAGTTGTTTTAAGTAGATGATGCTTGAATAGTTGCTGATTTTGATGTATTTATCATATTCTGCTTTGTTTACATATTTCTACCTTTTTGCCCACATGTCACTTCTATGCTAAAGAATGTATTATATGTACATTTACACTGTTTGATTTCATTGTGGATTGACTGTATTTATATTCTAATCCTCAATAAAATATAAAAAAAAAAATGTCGGAAAGGTTTGTGAAGCGTTTACTTCCAGTTCTCAGAATTGGAAAACCCATACATTTATAGAGTTACATTAGAAGAAAAAAAGAAGGAATAAATAATCAAAGTATATTGCAAAGTTTTCTATGCATCATTAAACATTTTATATAACTATCTGAAAGTGTTTTATGTCCCTTTAAGTGGTATGGAAAATATCTATACACAATCTTTTTTGCAAGGTGACCAATACCTGTTACATGAACATTTATTTTATTATTCTTTACCTACTCACAATTTTTTCTAACAATAATAAAAAAAAAATAATATAAAGAAACAGAATTTATGCTTACCTGATAAATTACTTTCTCCAACAGTGTGTCCGGTCCACGGCGTCATCCTTACTTGTGGGATATTCTCTTCCCCAACAGGAAATGGCAAAGAGCCCAGCAAAGCTGGTCACATGATCCCTCCTAGGCTCCGCCTTCCCCAGTCATTCGACCGACGTAAAGGAGGAATATGCATAGGAGAAATCATATGATACCGTGGTGACTGTAGTTAGAGAAAATAATTCATCAGACCTGATTAAAAAACCAGGGCGGGCCGTGGACCGGACACACCGTTGGAGAAAGTAATTTATCAGGTAAGCATAAATTCTGTTTTCTCCAACATAGGTGTGTCCGGTCCACGGCGTCATCCTTACTTGTGGGAACCAATACCAAAGCTTTAGGACACGGATGATGGGAGGGAGCAAATCAGGTCACCTAGATGGAAGGCACCACGGCTTGCAAAACCTTTCTCCCAAAAATAGCCTCCGAAGAAGCAAAAGTATCAAATTTGTAAAATTTGGTAAAAGTGTGCAGTGAAGACCAAGTCGCTGCCTTACATATCTGATCAACAGAAGCCTCGTTCTTGAAGGCCCATGTGGAAGCCACAGCCCTAGTGGAGTGAGCTGTGATTCTTTCAGGAGGCTGCCGTCCGGCAGTCTCATAAGCCAATCGGATGATGCTTTTAAGCCAAAAAGAGAGAGAGGTAGAAGTTGCTTTTTGACCTCTCCTTTTACCAGAATAAACAACAAACAAGGAAGATGTTTGTCTGAAATCCTTTGTAGCCTCTAAATAGAATTTTAGAGCATGAACTACATCCAAATTGTGCAACAAACGTTCCTTCTTTGAAACTGGATTCGGACACAGAGAAGGCACAACTATCTCCTGGTTAATATTTTTGTTAGAAACAACTTTCGGAAGAAAACCAGGTTTAGTACGCAAAACCACCTTATCTGCATGGAACACCAGATAAGGAGGAGAACACTGCAGAGCAGATAACTCTGAAACTCTTCTAGCAGAAGAAATTGCAACCAAAAACAAAACTTTCCAAGATAATAACTTAATATCTACGGAATGTAAGGGTTCAAACGGAACCCCTTGAAGAACTGAAAGAACTAAATTGAGACTCCAAGGAGGAGTCAAAGGTTTGTAAACAGGCTTGATTCTAACCAGAGCCTGAACAAAAGCTTGAACATCTGGCACAGCCGCCAGCTTTTTGTGAAGTAAAACAGATAAAGCAGAAATCCGTCCCTTCAAAGAACTTGCAGATAATCCTTTCTCCAAACCCTCTTGTAGAAAGGATAGAATCTTAGGAATTTTTATCTTGTTCCATGGGAATCCTTTAGATTCGCACCAACAGATATATTTTTTCCATATTTTATGGTAAATTTTTCTAGTTACAGGCTTTCTAGCCTGAATAAGAGTATCAATGACAGAATCTGAGAACCCACGCTTTGATAAAATCAAGCGTTCAATCTCCAAGCAGTCAGTTGGAGTGAGGCCAGATTCGGATGTTCGAACGGACCTTGAACAAGAAGGTCCCGTCTCAAAGGTAGCTTCCATGGTGGAGCCGATGACATATTCACCAGGTCTGCATACCAAGTTCTGCGTGGCCACGCAGGAGCTATCAAGATCACTGAAGCCCTCTCCTGATTGATCCTGGCTACCAGCCTGGGAATGAGAGGAAACGGTGGGAATACATAAGCTAGGTTGAAGGTCCAGGGCGCTACTAGTGCATCTACTAGAGTCGCCTTGGGATCCCTGGATCTGGACCCGTAGCAAGGAACCTTGAAGTTCTGACGAGACGCCATCAGATCCATGTCTGGAATGCCCCATAATTGAGTTATTTGGGCAAAGATTTCCGGATGGAGTTCCCACTCCCCCGGATGAAATGTCTGACGACTCAGAAAATCCGCTTCCCAATTTTCCACTCCTGGGATGTGGATTGCAGACAAGTGGCAGGAGTGATCCTCCGCCCATTGAATTATTTTGGTCACTTCTTCCATCGCCAGGGAACTCCTTGTTCCCCCCTGATGGTTGATATATGCAACAGTCGTCATGTTGTCTGATTGAAACCTTATGAATTTGGCCTTTGCTAGTTGAGGCCAAGCCTTGAGAGCATTGAATATCGCTCTCAGTTCCAGAATGTTTATCGGGAGAAGAGATTCTTCCCGAGACCATAGACCCTGAGCTTTCAGGGGTTCCCAGACTGCGCCCCAGCCCACCAGACTGGCGTCGGTCATGACAATGACCCACTCTGGTCTGCGGAAGCTCATCCCTTGTGACAGGTTGTCCAGGGTCAGCCACCAACGGAGTGAATCTCTGGTCCTCTGATCTACTTGGATCGTCGGAGACAAGTCTGTATAATCCCCATTCCACTGTCTGAGCATGCACAGTTGTAATGGTCTTAGATGAATTCGCGCAAAAGGAACTATGTCCATTGCCGCAACCATCAAACCTATTACTTCCATGCACTGCGCTATGGAAGGAAGAAGAACAGAATGAAGTACTTGACAAGAGCTTAGAAGTTTTGATTTTCTGGCCTCTGTCAGAAAAATCTTCATTTCTAAGGAGTCTATTATTGTTCCCAAGAAGGGAACTCTTGTTGACGGGAATAGAGAACTTTTTTCTACGTTCACTTTCCACCCGTGAGATCTGAGAAAGGCTAGGACAATGTCCGTATGAGCCTTTGCTTGTGGCAGAGACGACGCTTGAATCAGTATGTCGTCCAAGTAAGGTACTACTGCAATGCCCCTTGGCCTTAGCACCGCTAGAAGGGACCCTAGTACCTTTGTGAAAATTCTTGGAGCAGTGGCTAATCCGAATGGAAGTGCCACAAACTGGTAATGCTTGTCCAGAAAGGCGAACCTTAGGAACCGATGATGTTCCTTGTGGATAGGAATATGTAGATACGCATCCTTTAAATCCACCGTGGACATGAATTGACCTTCCTGGATGGTAGGAAGAATTGTCCGAATGGTTTCCATTTTGAACGATGGAACCCTGAGAAATTTGTTTAGGATCTTGAGATCCAAAATTGGCCTGAATGTTCCCTCTTTTTTGGGAACTATGAACAGATTGGAGTAAAACCCCATCCCTTGTTCTCCTAATGGAACAGGATGAATCACTCCCATTTTTAACAGGTCTTCTACACAATGTAAGAATGCCTGTCTTTTTATTTGGTCTGAAGACAATTGAGACCTGTGGAACCTTCCCCTTGGGGGTAGTTCCTTGAATTCCAGGAGATAACCTTGAGAAACTATTTCTAGCGCCCAAGGATCCTGAACATCTCTTGCCCAAGCCTGAGCGAAGAGAGAGAGTCTGCCCCCCACCAGATCCGGTCCCGGATCGGGGGCCAACATCTCATGCTGTCTTAGTAGCGGTAGCAGGCTTCTTGGCCTGCTTACCTTTGTTCCAGCCTTGCATCGGTCTCCAGGCTGGCTTGGTTTGAGAAGAATTACCCTCTTGCTTAGAGGATGTAGAATTTGAGGCTGGTCCGTTTCTGCGAAAGGGACGAAAATTTGGTTTATTTTTAGCCTTAAAAGACCTATCCTGAGGAAGGGCGTAGCCCTTTCCCCCAGTGATGTCTGAAATAATCTCTTTCAAGTCAGGGCCAAACAGCGTTTTCCCCTTGAAAGGGATGTTAAGCAATTTGTTCTTGGAGGACACATCCGCTGACCAAGACTTTAGCCAAAGCGCTCTGCGCGCCACAATAGCAAAACCTGAATTTTTCGCCGCTAATCTAGCTAATTGCAAAGTGGCGTCTAAGGTAAAAGAGTTAGCCAATTTAAGTGCTTGAACTCTGTCCATAACCTCCTCATAAGAAGATTCTTTATTGAGCGACTTTTCTAGTTCTTCGAACCAGAAACACGCTGCTGTAGTGACAGGAACAATGAATGAAATTGATTGTAGAAGGTAACCTTGCTGAACAAACATCTTTTTAAGCAAACCCTCTAATTTTTTATCCATAGGATCTTTGAAAGCACAACTATCTTCTATAGGGATAGTAGTGCGTTTGTTTAGAGTAGAAACCGCCCCCTCGACCTTGGGGACTGTCTGCCATAAGTCCTTCCTGGGGTCGACCATAGGAAATAATTTCTTAAATATAGGGGGAGGGACAAAAGGTATGCCGGGCCTTTCCCATTCTTTATTTACAATGTCCGCCACCCGCTTGGGTATAGGAAAAGCTTCGGGGGGCACCGGGACCTCTAGGAACTTGTCCATCTTACATAATTTCTCTGGAATGACCAAATTGTCACAATCATCCAGAGTAGATAACACCTCCTTAAGCAGAGCGCGGAGATGTTCCAATTTAAATTTGAATGTAATAACGTCAGGTTCAGCTTGTTGAGAAATTTTTCCTGAATCTGAAATTTCTCCCTCAGACAAAACCTCCCTGGCCCCTTCAGACTGGTGTAAGGGCATGTCAGAACCATTATCATCAGCGTCCTCATGCTCTTCAGTATCTAAAACAGAGCAGTCGCGCTTTCGCTGATAAGTGGGCATTTTGGCTAAAATGTTTTTAATAGAATTATCCATTACAGCCGTTAATTGTTGCATAGTAAGGAGGATTGGCGCACTAGATGAACTAGGGACCTCCTGAGTGGGCAAGACTGGTGTAGACATAGAAGGAGATGATGCAGTACCATGCTTACTCCCCTCACTTAAGGAATCATTTTGGGCAACATTATTATCAGTGGCATCATTGTCCCTACTTTGTTTGTCACATTCATCACATATATTTAAATGGAGAGGAACCTTGGCTTCCGAACATACAGAACATCGTCTATCTGATGGTTCAGACATGTTAATAGGCATAAACTTGATAACAAAGCACAAAAAACTTTTAAAATAAAACCGTTACTGTCACTTTAAATTTTAAACTGAACACACTTTATTACTGAATATGTGAAAAAGTATGAAGGAATTGTTCAAAATTCACCAAAATTTCACCACAGTGTCTTAAAGCCTTAAAAGTATTGCACACCAAATTTGAAAGCTTTAACTCTTAAAACAACGGAACCGGAGCCGTTTTTACATTTAACCCCTATACAGCCCCTGGTATCTGCTTTGCTGAGACCCAACCAAGCCCAGAGGGGAATACGATACCAAATGACGCCTTCAATAAGCTTTTTCAGTGGATCTGAGCTCCTCACACATGCATCTGCATGCCTTGCTTCTCAAAAACAACTGCGCATTAGTGGCGCGAAAATGAGGCTCTGCCTATGACTAGAAAAGGCCCCCAGTGAAAAAGGTGTCCAATAGAGTGCCTGCCGTTTTTTTAACACAATTCCCAAGATTAAAATAACTCTTCAAAGTTATAAACCATTAAATATGCTTATAAAGTAATCGTTTTAGCCCAGAAAAATGTCTACCAGTCTTTAAAGCCCTTGTGAAGCCCTTTATTCTTATATTTAAAACTAAGAAAATGGCTTACCGGATCCCATAGGGAAAATTACAGCTTCCAGCATTACCAAGTCTTGTTAGAAATGTGTCATACCTCAAGCAGCAAAGTCTGCCCACTGTTTCCCCCAACTGAAGTTACTTCATCTCAACAGTCCTATGTGGAAACAGCCATCGATTTTAGTAACGGTTGCTAAAATCATCTTCCTCTTACAAACAGAAATCTTCATCTCTTTTCTGTTTCAGAGTAAATAGTACATACCAGCACTATTTTAAAATAACAAACTCTTGATTGAAGAATAAAACTACATTTAAACACCAAAAAACTCTAAGCCATCTCCGTGGAGATGTTGCCTGTGCAACGGCAAAGAGAATGACTGGGGAAGGCGGAGCCTAGGAGGGATCATGTGACCAGCTTTGCTGGGCTCTTTGCCATTTCCTGTTGGGGAAGAGAATATCCCACAAGTAAGGATGACGCCGTGGACCGGACACACCTATGTTGGAGAAATAGTTCCATCATATATGTTGTATTGGGACCCCTCACCAATGATATTCCAGTCCACATGGTTACTTGAACATGTCAAGTGGCCTATTTGAAATAGATTATCTTGGCTGTTCATGCAGCAGTTAAAATACAAAAACAAAAAAAATGATTTTCTATGTAGTTGGATAATGTGTATAGACAATTTTTTTCCTAGTAAAATAAAATGTTAAAAACATTGCTTCAAATCACACTTTAAAATTATGAAGCCTTTACAGAACTAAAGTAATATTAGGCTAGGTTAATTTATTACTTAAATTATCTGGTTAAATGATAAAAAATGTTAATTGAAAATTGTGTGAAATTGGACCAGCAAAAAACAGCCCGATTTGTTGCTTGGAAGTATATTAGTCCAAGCGCTTTGGACATTTGCCGGCTCTGCTAAAGTGGGCTAGAGGACCTTTGCAAACACAAGTATGCTGTAAGTGAATTTGAATTCTGGAGTAATCGTCATATACAGGTAGCCCTCAGTTTACGACGGGGTTAGGTTCCAGAAGGAATGGTTGTAAATCGAAACCGTTGTAAATTGAAACCCAGTAAACTGTTGTAAATTGAAACCCAGTTTATAATGTAAGTCAATGGGAAGTGAGGGAGCTAGGTTCCAGGCCCCTCTCAAAATTGTCATAAGTAACCTATAATACATTATTTTTAAAACTTTGAAATGAAGACTTTAAATGCTAAACAGCATTATAAACCTAATAAAATAATCACACAACACAGAATATATAATTAAACTAAGTTAAATGAACAAAAACATTTGCTAAACACCATTATAAACCTAATAAAATAAGCACACAACACAGACTTTACTTGCATTTTTCTGCAAACAGTTCTTTCTATGCATTCCAATCTGGACTGATTTATAGACAGGAAGATTTTGTTCCTTTGAAATCTGCTCGATAACTCAGGTCTGGTTAAACTGATTAATTTCAGCTTGTTTGGCTTTGCTGAAACACAAGCGGACAGCTCCAAATACTGGCTATTTTAATAAATGCACTGCTTCTCAATGCGTTTCAATAGTCACATGACTGGAAAAAAAGGTTAGTATTTTGAAACGGTGTAAATTGAACCATTGTAAAACGAGGGCCACCTGTACTATGAAAAATCTGTGCATTCAAACATATACATTACTGTACAATTAAAAAGTTGCTATGATTTACTCTAACTTTTGTAATGTATATTTTGCTTCAACAACAGTTAGTGGAAAGCCCCAAGAAAAGCTTGTTTCTTAAACATTTGTGTTTACCCTACCGCTCGGTAAGTAAAGAAACCTGATGTTACATTACACTGCAAACATCATTTGGGTGGCTTACATTATTCAAATGGTGACCCTAGTAAGGGACTCTAATACCACAGAAAAATAAGAAAAAAACACACAAGCTGATTTTAAAAAAAAATAAAAAATTGAATATTTTGATAAAAGCAGTAAAGTTAACCAAAAACAAAAAAAAAAGAAGAAAAAAAAAAAGATGATTTTTCAGACAGTACTTTTGTATAAACTATAGCAACAATAAAAATAACTACCAACTTCCAGAAAGGAGTTTTCCTTTTAAATAATATGAATATGTTTTAAATGGTAAGAAAAAAAAAAGGATTAATGTCGTCAGCATCCATTTTGATTCATTATATTCTACCGGCAAACTAAACTACTGTTTAACACTGTTTTGATACCTCACGGAGTATGGTTATTACAATTAACAGATAAATAGCATGTCACAGTATCTGCTTGAGTCTAGACAAACACAGCAGCTAATAAATACTAATAATATGTATATTCGCCAAGATCTCCTCAGTGCATATCATTTAAAATGTTCCCCACATATCATGTTAAAAAAAAAAGATTTAATGATTAATGAGTGGCTTGTGGGCATTTTCACAAAAGCCGTGAAAACACACACCATTTCAGTATTCTCTAAGTATTTAGCAGTTGTCAGACTATTAAAACATTTTAATGATTTCTTCAAGGTGCCCGAGGTCTTAGAAAGAATAGAGCTTGATTTGAAAAAGACAAATGATTCAAATTTAAATTTAGGGAGATAATGTGGCAGCGTCTGTCCAAACACAAAATGCATTTGCTCTAAAGCACTTCTGATGGAATTGTCTCAAAAACTGTTGAGACGCAAAGTCATTCCAATAAGGATAATTTGTAAGAGCTATAGTTTCCATTTTAGAAGGCTATAAAACAATGAAACTCCATTTCAAACACCCACGTTTCCAACATGTAGGTGGAAAGAAGAGAGGTCAAACTTCAAGATGAAACTAATGCATTTTTTTTTTATAACTTTGCCTCCTTTCGAAAATGTCAGCTGTTCATAAAAGATGGTTATTAGGGCAGCAAAGATTTTGCAGTATTTTTTTTTAGATATTAAGCTCATCTATTAATATTACTAGCAAAAACACTGAGTAATAAATATCTTTCAGTTTAGCACAGTTAATAAAATGGTATTACAGAACAAATTAATAGGCTTTTGCCTTAAATAAAAAGATTGATCACATTCTATGTTAAATAGAAAACTGTCAAGCAGAAAACTAATAAATCGCACAATGTTTTTGTTATCACATAATCCTTTACAACTCACTAAATAATAAAACGAACAACAAGGCACTAAATCATTTAACCCTTTCGTGCCAGGGTTAACTTGTCTACATCGGAACAACTGTTCCGATGTAAACAAATTGAAATCTCGCGATTGTGCACGTGATCACAAGATTTCAATGATGGGATTGCGTCATGGGTGCGTCCCTATGATGTTAGGCACGCCCTCCAGACCCAGATCCCATCAGGGAAGCGCCAGTAGCTTCAGGAAAGCCAAGCGGTTAGGACGTTGTATTTCGTCCTACGGCGCTAAAGCCCAGCAAAATTCAGATGAAATACAACGTCCTAACGGCATTAAAGGGTTAATTAGTTTACATGGTGCTTTTATTTCTGAGTTAAAAAAATGTCTACCAACAATTTAAAATTGTGTCTATTTCAGAATGTATTTGTTAAAGGAAAGGTTGAAAGATTCAATGGATGAATTAATAAAAATGGTTCTCCAACTTACTGGTTTGGTATTGAACAGTTTTAATCTTCATTTACCAATCCATTAGAATTACAAATACAACACACCAGGAAAATCAGATGTTCCTACATTTGAATTAGCTTCTCTTTTTCTCTTTCTCTCTATATATATGTATGTGTGTGTATATATGTGTGTATGTATATATATATATATATATATATATATATATATATATATATATACATATTCATATATTAATTTTAAGAAGTCTTATATAATGCAAACAAATCATTGAATTATAGATACTTACCATGCAAAGGTCCTTATATGGCAGTTTCTGAAACTTTGTGTCCGTGTTTCCAGCACACAGCTCCACATATCCAAGAACAACTTGAAAAACAGTGTTGTGGATAGCCTGAGTAAAGTGCATATGCAACTGGTCCATTGCAGTCTAAGAATAAAATAGGATTTCTTTTTAATGGCTTATTACATTCCTGACATAATTATGATTTTAGGATTTCCAGCATTAATAAAATCAGCTACCCTTTATTTATTTATAAGTATTTTATTTAATTTATTTATTTAAAAAGATACATGCCACATAAAACATGTTTATTATGAACAAAGTACACAAACAATTATACTATACGAGTTACACGAGTCATTTTAAAAGTGTTAATTATTTCTGTATGAGTTCTAACAGATGGTTATGGGAAAAAAGTACAAATATGTACTGCCCAGTGTTTCAATCTGTGACTCTCAACACAGGAACACGGTACTATATATTATGAGTTATGGGGATGCTTCATAAGTACTTCATTAGTTTCACATTTTGCATTGACATCATATATAGACACAGGTTAAATGTGGTTACAAGTAAACTGTATAAATGTTTTTCACCGTAAATTTGTTTGCCCTTAAATCAAGCACAACATGAGCCGTGTATTTCTGTGTAATTTAGGGCACTTAAGTCTGAGCTGTGATTATTATTCATATAATACAAATGAAACATACAAACCGACCTAAGAAGAAATTTAACCCATTAACTGTAGTACTGTAGCAAGGTGCTTTATCCTTTGCACTATTTAAAAAATTTTCAATTTTTAAATAGAGATTTGTTCTTAAATTCTGCACACACATAAATAATAACAATTACGTAATTAACACATTCTATTTATTAAGACAGTTAATAAGAGGTTTTTAAAAAGGCTTTCTCGAAACAAAATAAATCCATGTCTTAGGGCTTTATATGCCAAATTGATTATCTTGCACAGCCAGCCAGTCCATTTGATTTGTCTAGTCTGGTAAGGTTCTGTCAGGCCAGGCAGTACCCAAAACTACAAATCTCAAAAACCATATAAAAACAAATAATAAAAAAGTATATTTTTAATATGTGTGCTGTTGCCTACATAGGCCATGAACAAAGAGTGCTATTAGATGTATTGTTTTTTTGGTCAGTGTCTACGCTGAAGTTCTAAAAGCTTGATTAAATACCAAGCACCCTCTCTTGAGATTATAATTGCAACAATCAGGGAACTATTAAAAACAAAAAAAATAGTATCATGCACAATTGGTGTCTTACAACCAAATTAAAAACAGAATTTATGTTTACCTGATAAATTTCTTTCTCCTACAGTGTGTCCGGTCCACGGCTTCATCCTTACTTGTGGGGATATTCTCATTCCCTACAGGAAATGGCAAAGAGAGCACACAGCAAAGCTGTCCATATAGCCCCCCCTCTGGCTCCGCCCCCCAGTCATTCGACCAACGGTTAGGAGAAAAAGGAGAAACTATAAGGTGCCGTGGTGACTGTAGTGTACAGAAAAATAAAAATTTTAAACCTGACTAAAAGCCAGGGCGGACCGTGGACCGGACACACCGTAGGAGAAAGAAATTTATCAGGTAAACATAAATTCTGTTTTCTCCTACATTGGTGTGTCCGGTCCACGGCTTCATCCTTACTTGTGGGAACCAATACCAAAGCTTTAGGACACGGATGAAGGGAGGGAACAAGTCAGGTCACCTAAACGGAAGGCACCTCAGCTTGCAAAACCTTTCTCCCAAAAACAGCCTCTGAAGAAGCATAAGTATCGAATTTGTAAAATTTGGCAAAAGTATGCAGAGAAGACCAAGTTGCTGTCTTACAGATCTGTTCAACAGAAGCCTCATTCTTGAAGGCCCATGTGGAAGCCACAGCTCTAGTAGAGTGAGCTGTAATTCGTTCAGGAGGCTGCCGGCCGGCAGTCTCATAAGCCAATCGGATGATGCTTTTTAGCCAAAAGGAAAGAGAGGTGGCAGTAGCTTTCTGACCTCTCCTCTTACCAGAATAGACGACAAACAAAGAAGATGTCTGTCTGAAATCCTTAGTTGCTTCTAAATAGAATTTTAAAGCACAAACTACATCTAAGTTATGTAACAAACGTTCCTTCTTCGAAACTGGATTCGGACACAGAGAAGGAACAACTATTTCCTGGTTAATATTCCTATTGGAAACCACCTTTGGAAGAAAACCAGGCTTAGTACGTAAAACTACCTTATCTGTATGGAAAACCAGATAGGGTGAAGAACACTGCAAAGCAGACAATTCGGAAACTCTTCGAGCAGAAGAAAAAGCAACCAAAAACAGAACTTTCCAAGATAGTAATTTAATATCTATGGAATGCAAAGGTTCAAACGGAACCCCTTGAAGAACTGAAAGAACTAAATTTAGACTCCATGGAGGAGTCATAGGTCTGTAGACAGGCTTGATTCTAACTAATGCCTGTACATCTGGCACGGCTGCCAGACGTTTGTGCAACAAGACAGACAGAGCAGATATCTGTCCTTTTAGAGAACTAGCTGACAAACCTTTTTCCAAACCCTCTTGGAGAAAGGAAAGTATCCTAGGAATTCTAATTTTACTCCAAGAGTAACCCTTGGATTCGCACCAACAGATATATTTTTGCCATATATTATGGTAAATTTTCCTAGTCACAGGTTTTCTGGCCTGAACCAAAGTATCTATAACCGAATCCGAAAACCCACGCTTAGATAGAATCAAGCGTTCAATTTCCAAGCAGTCAGTTGCAGAGAAACTAGATTTGGATGTTCGAATGGACCTTGTACTAGAAGGTCCTGCCTCAAAGGTAGCTTCTATGGTGGAGCCGATGACATATTCACCAGGTCTGCATACCAAGTCCTGCGTGGCCATGCAGGAGCTATAAGAATCACCGAGGCCTTCTCCTGTTTGATCCTGGCTACAAGCCTGGGAAGGAGAGGAAACGGTGGAAACACAAAAGCTAGATTGAACGACCAAGGCGCCACCAATGCATCTACTAGTGTCGCCTTGGGATCCCTGGATCTGGACCCATAGCGAGGAACCTTGGAGTTCTGACGAGACGCCATCAGATCCATATCTGGAATGCCCCATAGTTGAGTTAACTGGGCAAAAACCTCCGGGTGAAGTTCCCACTCCCCCGGATGGAAAGTCTGACGACTCAAATAATCCGCCTCCCAGTTGTCCACTCCTGGGATGTGAATTGCAGATAGATGGCAGGAGTGATCCTCCGCCCATTTGATGATCTTGGATACCTCTCTCATCACCAGGGAACTCTTTGTTCCTCCCTGATGATTGATGTACGCTACAGTCGTCATGTTGTCCGACTGAAATCTTATGAACCTGGCCTTCGCTAGTTGAGGCCAAGCCAGGAGCGCATTGAATATTGCTCTCAGTTCCAAAATGTTTATCGGGAGAAGAGACTCCTCCCGAGACCATAGACCCTGAGCTTTCAGGGAGTCCCAGACCGCGCCCCAGCCTAAGAGACTTGCGTCGGTCGTGACAATGATCCACTCTGGTCTGCGGAAACTCATTCCCTGAGACAGGTGATCCTGCGCCAACCACCAAAGGAGTGAGTTTCTGGTTATCTGGTCCACTTGAATCTGGGGAGACAAGTCTACATAATCCCCATTCCACTGTTTGAGCATGCACAGTTGCAATGGTCTTAAATTAATTTGAGCAAAAGGAACCACGTCCATTGCCGCAACCATTAATCCTATTACCTCCATGCACTGACCTATGGAGGGCTGAGAAATAGATTGAAGAACTCGACAAGCGTTTAAAAGCTTTAACTTCCTGACCTCTGTCAGAAAAATCTTCATTTCCACAGAGTCTATTATTGTTCCCAGAAAGGGAACCCTTGTGGACGGGGACAGGGAACTCTTTTCTATGTTCACCTTCCACCCGTGAGATCTGAGAAAAGCTAAAACAATGTCTGTATGAGCCCTTGCTTTGGGAAGGGACGACGCTTGAATTAGAATGTCGTCTAGGTAAGGTGCTACTGCAATGCCCCTCGGCCTTAGGACCGCTAGAAGGGACCCTAGCACCTTTGTGAAAATTCTGGGAGCAGTGGCTAAACCGAACGGAAGAGCCATGAACTGGTAATGTTTGTCCAGAAAGGCGAACCTCAGGAACGGATGATCTTTGTGGATAGGAATATGCAGGTACGCATCTTTTAGGTCCACGGTAGTCATATATTGACCCTCCTGGATCGTTGGTAAAATTGTCCGAATGGTTTCCATTTTGAATGATGGAACTCTGAGGAATTTGTTTAGAATTTTTAAGTCCAGAATTGGCCTGAAAGTTCCTTATTTTTTGGGAACAACAAACAGGTTTGAGTAAAAACCCAGACCTTGTTCCGCTGTTGGAACTGGGTGTATCACTCCCATCTTTAATAGGTCATCTACGCAACGTAAGAATGCCTGTCTCTTTATCTGGTCTAAAGATAAGCGAGACATGTGGAACCTTCCCCTTGGAGGAAGTTCCTTGAACTCTAGAAGATAGCCCTGAGAGACAATTTCTAGTGCCCAGGGGTCCGGAACATCTCTTGCCCAAGCATGAGCAAAGAGAGAAAGTCTGCCCCTACTAGATCCGGTCCCGGATCGGGGGCTACCCCTTCATGCTGTCTTGGTAGCAGCAGCAGCATGCTTCTTGGCCTGTTTTCCCTTGTTCCAGCCTTGCAATGGTTTCCATGCTGGTTTAGGCTGGGAAGTGTTACCCTCTTGTCTAGAGGCTGCAGAGTTAGAAGCCGGTCCGTTCCTGAAATTGCGAAAGGAACGAAAATTAGACTTATTCTTAGCCTTGAAAGGCCTATCCTGTGGGAGGGCATGGCCCTTTCCCCCAGTGATGTCTGAAATAATCTCCTTCAATTCTGGCCCGAAAAGGGTCTTACCTTTGAGAGGAATATTAAGCAATTTTGTTTTGGAGGACACATCTGCCGACCAAGATTTTAGCCAAAGTGCCCTGCGCACCACTATTGCAAAACCTGAATTTTTCGCCGCTAATTTAGCCAATTGAAAAGCGGCATCCAAAATAAAGGAATTAGCCAACTTTAGTGTGTGAATTCTGTCCATGACCTCATCATATGGAGTCTCCTTTTGGAGCGAGTTTTCTAGTTCATCGAACCAAAAAGACGCTGCCGTGGTGACAGGAATAATGCACGAAATTGGTTGAAGAAGGAAACCTTGCTGAACAAAAATCTTTTAAAGCAATCCTTCCAATTTTTTATCCATAGGATCTTTGAAAGCGCAACTGCCCTCTATAGGAATAGTTGTGCGCTTAGCTAACGTTGAAACTGCCCCCTCTACCTTAGGGACCGTTTGACATGCATCCCTTCTGGGGTTGACAATGGGGAACATTTTCTTAAATATAGGAGGGGGAACAAAAGGTACACCTGGCTTCTTCCACTCCTTAGTCACTATGTCCGCCACCCTCTTGGGTATCGGAAAGGCATCAGCATGCACTGGAACCTCTAAGAATTTGTCCATTTTGCACAACTTCTCTGGAATCACCAAAGTATCACAATCATCAAGGGTAGCTAGAACCTCCTTAAGCAGAGCGCGGAGATGTTCTAGCTTGAATTTAAATGCCACAATATCAGGTTCTGCCTGCTGGGAAATTTTTCCTGAGTCAGAAATTTCTCCCTCAGACAGACCCTCCCTCACTGCCAACTCAGATTGATGTGAGGGCATTACAGATAAATTATCATCAGCGCCTACTTGCTCATCCTCTGTATTTAAAACTGAGCAATCACGCTTTCTAGGAAATGCTGGCAATTTGGATAAAAGAGCTGCTAGAGAATTATCCATTACTGCTGTTAATTGCTGCATAGTAACAAGCATTGGCGCGCTAGATGTACTAGGTATCGCCTGCGCTGGCAAAGCTGGTGTTGACACAGAAGGAGAGGATGAACTATCCCCACTATCTTAATTTAAAGAATCATCTTGGGCAACATTATTAAATGTGACAGTACTGTCCTTACTCTGTTTGGACGCCATGGCACAATTTGCACATACATTTAATGGGGGAACCACCTTGGCCTCCATACACACAGAACATAGGCTATATGAAGGTACAGACATGTTAAACAGACTTAGGCAGGCTTTTAATGCAATAAAAACAATTTTAAACAAAACCGTTACTGTCTCTTTAAATAATAAAAAGGGCACACTTTATTTCTGAATAATCGAAAAACATCAAAGAAATATCCGATCTTTATGAAATTTATACCCCAGTGTCTTAATGCTTTAAAAGTATTGCATACCAATTTCAAGTCCCTTAACCCCTAAATGACCAAAACAGAGCTAATAATCACAATTGACCGGTTTAAACACACTACAGTCCCTGCCACAGACTTTGCTGCGGCTTTTACCTTCCTTAGGGGTTATTCGCAACCGTAATAAGCCTCTCTGAGTCCTTTTCTAAGCCACTGGACCTTCTCACGTGAAGCTGCATGCACTGCCTAGAGAAAGTAACTGCGCAACTGAGGCGCGAAAATGAGGCCTCCTCCCTCTGCATTCCAGAGTGAAGGGGCCTTTCTGACAAGATTAGGAGTCTAAACGACTGCCAGGCGCAAATAAACATCCCCAAAAGTGTTTCAAAGTTTGCAAAACACTCCAAATGTCATATAAACATGATAAAAGTCAATCGATTTAGCCCACAATAGTGTCAACCAGCATAGAGCCCAAGTTATAAGCCTTAATTCTGTAACTGAGTCTAAGAAAAACAGAATTTATGCTTCCCTGATAAATTACTTTCTCCAACGGTGTGTCCGGTCCACGGCGTCATCCTTACTTGTGGGATATTCTCTTCCCCAACAGGAAATGGCAAAGAGTCCCAGCAAAGCTGGTCACATGATCCATCCTAGGCTCCGCCCACCCCAGTCATTCGACCGACGGACAGGAGGAAATATATATAGGAGAAATCATATGATACCGTGGTGACTGTAGTTAGAGAAAATAATTCATCAGACCTGATTAAAAAAACCAGGGCGGGCCGTGGACCGGACACACCGTTGGAGAAAGTAATTTATCAGGTAAGCATAAATTCTGTTTTCTCCAACATTGGTGTGTCCGGTCCACGGCGTCATCCTTACTTGTGGGAACCAATATCAAAGCTTTAGGACACGGATGAAGGGAGGGAGCAAATCAGGTCACCTAAACGGAAGGCACCACAGCTTGCAAAACCTTTCTCCCAAAAATAGCCTCCGAAGAAGCAAAAGTATCAAATTTGTAAAATTTGGCAAAAGTGTGCAGTGAAGACCAAGTCGCTGCCTTACATATCTGGTCAACAGAAGCCTCGTTCTTGAAGGCCCATGTGGAAGCCACAGCCCTAGTGGAGTGAGCTGTGATTCTTTCAGGAGGCTGCCGTCCGGCAGTCTCATAAGCCAAACGGATAATGTTTTTAAGCCAAAAGGAAAGAGGTAGAAGTCGCTTTTTGACCTCTCCTTTTACCAGAATAAACAACAAACAAGGATGATGTTTGTCTGAAATCTTTAGTAGCCTCTAAATAGAATTTTAGAGCACGGACAACGTCCAAATTGTGTAACAAACGCTCCTTCTTTGAAACTGGATTCGGACACAAAGAAGGTACAACTATCTCCTGGTTAATATTTTTGTTAGAAACAACTTTAGGAAGAAAACCAGGCTTAGTACGCAAAACCACCTTATCTGCATGGAACACCAGATAAGGAGGGGAACACTGCAGAGCAGATAACTCTGAAACTCTTCTAGCAGAAGAGATTGCAACCAAAAACAAAACTTTCCAAGATAGTAACTTAATATCTACGGAATGCAAGGGTTCAAACGGAACCCCTTGAACAACTGAAAGAACTAGATTTAAACTCCAGGGAGGAGTCAAAGGTCTGTAAACAGGCTTGATCCTAACCAGAGCCTGAACAAATGCTTGAACATCTGGCATAGCTGCCAGTCGTTTGTGTAGTAAGACAGATAAAGCAGAAATCTGTCCCTTTAGAGAACTTGCAGATAATCCTTTCCCCAAACCTTCTTGTAGAAAGGATAGAATCTTAGGAATTTTTATCTTGTTCCATGGCAATCCTTTGGATTCACACCAACAGATATATTTTTTCCATATTTTATGGTAAATTTTTCTAGTTACAGGCTTTCTAGCCTGAATCAGAGTATCTATTACAGAATCTGAAAACCCACGCTTTGATAAAATCAAGCGTTCAATCTCCAAGCCGTCAGTTGGAGGGAAACCAGATTCGGATGTTCGAATGGACCCTGAACAAGAAGGTCCTGTCTCAAAGGTAGCTTCCATGGTGGAGCCGATGACATATTCACCAGGTCTGCATACCAAGTCCTGCGTGGCCACGCAGGAGCTATCAAGATCACCGAGGCCCTCTCCTGATTGATCCTGGCTACCAGCCTGGGAATGAGAGGAAACGGTGGGAATACATAAGCTAGGTTGAAGGTCCAAGGTGCTACTAGTGCATCTACTAGGGTCGCCTTGGGATCCCTGGATCTGGACCCATAGCAAGGAACCTTGAAGTTCTGACGAGACGCCATCAGATCCATGTCTGGAATGCCCCATAATTGAGTTATTTGGGCAAAGATTTCCGGATGGAGTTCCCACTCCCCCGGATGGAATGTCTGACGACTCAGAAAATCCGCTTTCCAATTTTCCACTCCTGGGATGTGGATCGCAGACAAGTGGCAGGAGTGATCCTCCGCCCAATGAATTATCTTGGTCACTTCTTTCATCGCCAGGGAACTCCTTGTTCCCCCCTGATGATTGATATATGCAACATTCGCCATTTTGTCTGATTGAAACCTTATGAATTTGGCCTTTGCTAGTTGAGGCCAAGCTTTGAGAGCATTGAATATCGCTCTCAGTTCCAGAATGTTTATCGGGAGAAGAGACTCTTCCCGAGACCACAAACCCTGAGCTTTCAGGGATTCCCAGACCGCGCCACAGCCCACTAGACTGGCGTCTGTCGTGACAATGACCCACTCTGGTCTGCGGAAGCTCATTCCCTGTGACAGATTGTCCAGGGTCAGCCACCAACGGAGTGAATCTCTGGTCTTTTGATCTACTTGAATCATCGGAGACAAGTCTGTATAATCCCCATTCCACTGTTTGAGCATGCACAGTTGTAATGGTCTTAGATGAATTCGTGCAAAAGGAACTATGTCCATTGTTGCAACCATCAAACCTATTACCTCCATGCACTGCGCTATGGAAGGACGAGGAACAGAGTGAAGTACTTGACAAGAGCTTAGAAGTTTTGATTTTCTGACCTCTGTCAGAAAAATCCTCATTTCTAAGGAATCTATTATTGTTCCCAAGAAGGGAACTCTTGTTGACGGGGACAGAGAACTTTTTTCTTTGTTTACCTTCCATCCGTGAGATCTGAGAAAGGCTAGGACGATGTCCGTATGAGCCTTTGCTTTTGACAGGGACGACGCTTGAATTAGGATGTCGTCCAAGTAAGGTACTACTGCAATGCCCCTTGGTCTTAGAACCTCTAGAAGGGACCCTAGTACCTTTGTGAAAATTCTCGGAGCAGTGGCTAATCCGAATGGAAGTGCCACAAACTGGTAATGCTTGTCCAGAAAAGCGAACCTTAGGAACTGATGATGTTCCTTGTGGATAAGAATATGTAGGTACGCATCCTTTAAATCCACGGTGGTCATAAATTGACTTTCCTGGATGGTGGGAAGAATCGTTCGAATGGTTTCCATTTTGAACGATGGAACCCTGAGAAATTCGTTTAGGATCTTCAGATCCAAAATTGGTCTGAATGTTCCCTCTTTTTTGGGAACTACGAACAGATTTGAGTAAAATCCCATTCCTTGTTCTTTTATTGGGACTGGATGTATCACTCCCATCTTTAACAGGTCTTCTACGCAATGTAAGAATGCCTGTCTCTTTATTTGGTTTGAGGATAATTGAGACCTGTGGAACCTTCCCCTTGGGGGTAGTTCCTTGAATTCCAGAAGATAACCTTGAGAAACTATTTCTAGCGCCCAAGGATCCTGAACATCTCTTGCCCAAGCCTGAGCAAAGAGAGAGAGTCTGCCCCCTACTAGATCCGGTTCCGGATCGGGGGCTATCCCTTCATGCTGTTTTGGTAGCAGTGGTAGGCTTCTTGGCCTGCTTACCCTTGTTCCAGCCTTGCATTGGTTTCCAGGCTGGTTTGGGTTGTGAAGTATTACCCTCTTGCTTAGAGGATGCAGAATTAGAGGCTGGTCCGTTTCTGCGAAAGGGACGAAAATTAGGCTTATTTTTAGCCTTAAAAGACCTATCCTGTGGGAGGGCGTGGCCCTTTCCTCCAGTGATGTCTGAAATAATCTCTTTCAAATCTGGTCCAAATAATGTTTTACCTTTGAAAGGAATGTTAAGCAATTTTGTCTTGGATGACACATCCGCTGACCAAGACTTTAGCCAAAGCGCTCTGCGCGCCACTATAGCAAACCCTGAATTTTTCGCCGCTAATCTAGCTAATTGCAAAGCGGCATCTAAAACAAAAGAGTTAGCCAATTTAAGTGCTTGAACTCTGTCCATAACCTCCTCATACGAAGATTCTCTACTGAGCGACTTTTCTAGTTCCTCGAACCAGAAGCACGCTGCCGTAGTGACAGGAACAATGCATGAAATTGGTTGTAGAAGGAACCCTTGCTGTACAAAAATCTTTTTAAGCAAACCCTCTAATTTTTTATCCATAGGATCTTTAAAAGCACAGCTGTCTTCAATAGGAATAGTAGTGCGTTTGTTTAGAGTAGAAACCGCCCCCTCGACCTTGGGGACTGTCTGCCATAAGTCCTTTCTGGGGTCGACTATAGGAAATAATTTCTTAAATATAGGGGGGGGAACAAAAGGTATGCCGGGCCTTTCCCACTCTTTATTTACTATGTCCGCCACCCGCTTGGGTATAGGAAAAGCGTCGGGGGGCACCGGAACCTCTAGGAACTTGTCCATCTTACATAATTTCTCTGGAATGACCAAATTGTCACAATCATCCAGAGTAGATAACACCTCCTTAAGCAGTGCGCGGAGATGTTCTAATTTAAATTTAAATGTCACAACATCAGTTTCAGCTTGATGAGAAATTTTTCCTGAATCTGAGATTTCTCCATCAGACAAAACCTCCCTCATGGCCCCTTGAGATTGGTGTGAGGGTATGTCAGAACAAATATTATCAGCGCCCTCCTGCTCTTCAGTGTTTAAAACAGAGCAATCGCGCTTTTTCTGATAAGTAGGCATTTTGGATAAAAGATTTGCTATGGAGTTATCCATTACAGCCGTTAATTGTTGCATGGTAATAAGTATTGGCGCACTAGATGTACTAGGGGCCTCCTGTGTGGGCAAAACTGGTGTAGACACATTAGGGGATGATGTAGTATCATGTTTACTCCCCTCATTTGAGGAATCATCTTGGGCAATATCATCATCTGTGGCATTACTGTCCTTACTTTGTTTGGACACTATGGCACACTTATCACATAAATTTAAATGGGGAGACACATTGTCTTTCATACATATAGAACATAGCTTATCTGATGGTACAGACATGTTAAACAGGCTTAAACTTGTCAATCAAGCACAAAAAACGTTTTAAAATAAAACCGTTACTGTTTCTTTAAATTTCAAACTGAAAACACTTTATTACTGAATATGTGAAAAAGTATGAAGGAATTGTTCAAAAATTACCAAAATTTCACCACAGTGTCTTAAAGCATTAAAAGTATTGCACACCAAATTTCAGAGCTTTAACCCTTAAAATAACGGAACCGGAGCCGTTTTTACATTTAACCCCTATACAGTCCCAGCTATATGCTTTGCTGAGACCCAACCGAGCCCAGAGGGGAATACGATACCAAATGACGCCTTCTATAAGCTTTTTCAGTGATTCTTAGCTCCTCACACATGCATCTGCATGCCTTGCTCTCCAAAAACAACTGCGCATTAATGGCGCGAAAATGAGGCTCTGTCTATAACTAGAAAAGGCCCCCATCTGAAAAAGGTGTCCAACACAGTGCCTGCAGTTTTTCTAAACGTTCCCCAGATTATAATAACAATTATTAGTTAGAATCTGCATAATATGCCTAGTAAAGCAATCGTTTTAGCCCAGAAAAATGTCTACCAGTTTTTAAGCCCTTTTTGAAGCCCTTTATTCTTTTATGTTTAACTAAGAAAATGGCTTACCGGTCCCCATGAGGGGAAATGACAGCCTTCCAGCATTACATGGTCTTGTTAGAAATATGGCTAGTCATACCTTAAGCAGAAAGGTCTGCTAACTGTTTCCCCCAACTGAAGTTACTTCATCTCAACAGTCCTGTGTGGAAACAGCAATCGATTTTAGTTACTGTCTGCTAAAATCATCTTCCTCTTACAAACAGAAATCTTCATCCTTTTTCTGTTTCAGAGTAAATAGTACATACCAGCACTATTTTAAAATAACAAACACTTGATAGAAGAATAAAAACTACATTTAAACACCAAAAAACTCTTAACCATCTCCGTGGAGATGTTGCCTGTGCAACGGCAAAGAGAATGACTGGGGTGGGCGGAGCCTAGGAGGGATCATGTGACCAGCTTTGCTGGGACTCTTTGCCATTTCCTGTTGGGGAAGAGAATATCCTACAAGTAAGGATGACGCCGTGGACCGGACACACCAATGTTGGAGAAATGGCTTACCTATCCCATAAGGGAAAAACTGACAGTCTTCTAGCATTACTAGGTCTTGTTAGAAAAGTGACTGATCATACCTGAAGCAGATAAGCCTGCAAACTGTTCCCCCGAACTGAAGTTCTCTGGTTTCAATAGTCCTGCTTGGGAACAGCAATGGATTTTAGTTACTGGTGCTAAAATCATACTCCTCTTTTAACAGAAATCTTCATCACTTTCTGTTGTAGAGTAAATAGTACAAACCGGCACTATTTTAAAATAACAAACTCTTGATAGAAGAAATAAAACTACAACTAACACCACATACTCTTTACCATCCCCGTGGAGATGCTACTTGTTCAGAGCGGCAAAGACAATGACTGGGGGGCGGAGCCAGAGGGGGGGCTATATGGACATCTTTGCTGTGTGCTCTCTTTGCCATTTCCTGTAGGGAATGAGAATATCCCCACAAGTAAGGATGAAGCCGTGGACCGGACACACCAATGTAGGAGAAATAACTCGTAATTTAGGTAGGTGTCCATTACATAATCTACTCTGGTTAAAAACTGACCGAATTTAATGTTTTTATTTTTAAGTGTTACTTAGTACAAAACATGTCCTCTTTCTGTACAACAAAGTTCAGACTGGAGTACTGCCAGAACAGGAATATATACAAATACAGCCCAAAAAGGCTATTTCACCAAGCCCCAAGAAACCTGTAAAGTAGAAAACATTAAAGAGCAAGGACTGATTAACTCAAAATATATTTCCCAATGAACTGGAAGGAGTATTTAAAGAAAATCCTTATAATATGGAAGACTTTTATAATATGGAAGACTTTTAGGATATGGCTTATATGGAGCTGGACAATAAAATTACCAAAAAAGCATTCCAGCCCCAATGCAAACCTTAATGGAAACTTGTATTAAACAGTGATTGACAAAATCCATCAGGATCCTGCAAGCTTTTAACTAGGAACTACATTGCGAAATTGAAGAAAGTGTTTCCTCTACATCTGTACATACACAACCAATAATACACAGTATTTCTGTAACAAAAGGATGCATAGGGATGACATTTTACCTAATTTACAACATGAAATTAAGACTCACATAATGCAAAATTTTTGGTCATCACAAAGGTCTGCATTAAGGTTACATGTGACTCTGTCTAGACTAACCACCAGCAGGTATATGTACATCTATCACAGTATAATGTACATTAAAAGTCTGTTTCCAACTTTAGAAATTACCCTTAGCTTAGTATTAGTCAATGTTTTAATTTATTGTGTAGTGTGTGCCTTTACATGAGTCATATCAAAGCATGACTAAATGTTGTAAAATTAAAGCGGTGCTTATGTACATTGTCATAGAAATAAAATGCCCAAATATAAATTGTTAAAGTCACTAAAATAAAAATCAAAGCTGTGTTTCATGTCTGTTAGATTCTTGACCTCATTGGAAAAGAGATTAAACTTCTTGCGCTATAAATCCAACAGCAAGGACCAGCACCACAGATGGATACTAGTTCCCTACAAACTAGCAAAAGGAATATTGAAGTGAAAAAACAAGTACTGTGGGCGCCTTAAAGGGCAGGTCAAAAAAATATATGAGTTGATTATGTGCTAATACATATGAAAAAAATTGTTTAACAAAAGATAGATAAATGATCAAGAAAAAAAATCTTTTAACAAATGATAGTTTAATGATCAAGAAAAAAACAACAGACAATTAAAATGAATGTTAAAATATAATTTAATGGGGGGCGGAGCCGACATCCGGGAGGAATGGCCGCACTATAGAGGAGCTCTGTGGCTCACTTTCCTAAAAACCCATTTACTAGGGCCATTCCACTGACAATATGAAAATGGTTTGATATCTAACTCTCCAGAGAAGAATTTACTACTCAGTCTCAATGACTGCACTCTGGATGTGGCCGGTAAACCCTGATCTTACTCTGAGGCCTACTACGCTGCCGCCATTTTGAAGCCCTGACAGGCTGTAGATAAACTGAAACTGAATAGGAGGGATCGGCGCGGCTCAGGAGTAAAGACACAGAGACACGGACGCCGTACACAGCACCTGTCCTGAGCTATTCACTCTCTGTTTTCCCCACAACGCAACACCCGGAGCAATATTCTGTAATAAACTTGTGACAAGAAGAAAACACAGCGGCGCCGAGGGAGCAAAGAAGAGCTATCTCACAGATTGACCGCCTGATCTGCTCTTCACATCTTGGCAGCGGACACAGAGCATAGCACTTACCCCGGAGGATCCTTACCCGCTCCCACACCACCTTAAGAAGCCGCCTCAGATGCGGCTTGGCTCGCGGCTCAGTGACCGGATACCCTTGGCTCATCGCAAACCTTCTCCTTGTAAGTAGACGCAGCATGGTCTGCTGGGGTATTGTACATCTCACTTACACATAGATGCGTGCCTACAAATCTGGGGGAAACTTAGCTGCATTTGTTCCTGGCTTGGCGCCATCTGCAAAGATTCTCTCCCTGAATAGTGGCGCGCAAACGCCATCTTTAGCCCTCATTTAGCACAATACTTTTCTATGTTAAACCGGCTCTCCTCTTAGTTTCTCATGGACTGGGACAGTGAAGATTGCAAAGCGGATTAAGTGAAGGGCTTTACTGGAGTATAGATCATTATATGTCAGGGCAAGGATAACTGCCATTAATCTGCCAATTACTTAACCATTTAGGACTAGCCACGTGGATCTTTACCCAGTCCACTGCTCAACAGATATCCTGTGCAGCAATTGCTCTTTGATTACCAACTCTTAGCTACTAACTTAGAAGAGGCAGAGATCCTAGAGGGAAATAACCAATTATTCTTGGCAGGGAATATTATATGAAGCCATGGTTTCCTTTGAAGCTCCTGCAACACCCTAATTCTCTCTACACCTGTCATAATCTCTAGAGACTGTATATCACTTTAGCCACTTGTCGTATACCAGAGAACTTACCATCTTAATAAAGTGCCCCCGCAATCACCTTTCATAATCTATACACAACCTGTATCCTTGCCCTCTTAGACCTCCCTCTCCTTCCTTTCCCGCGTCCACCCCCAGGACGCGGGTCATATCCTCACTCCTTTTGCCGGTCTCGCCCAGAGGTGGCATAGTCCCAGGAGAGGGGGAGTAACTCATTTATGCCACTGACCAGCAGTGGAATACTGGGCTTTCCCATCTACGCATTGGCATAAGAAAATGATGGGCTAGGGTGTCTTGCCTTGGAGGAGCGGGGGCGACATCTCCCCTAATTTCAACTAAATCGGTTCAGCGGCCTCAAGCTTATATCATTAAATACAACTCCCTAGTTAATTCTAGGAACCGCTCACCTGCACTATGGCTCAATCTATCAAAAGAAAACCAAAACACCAAGAAAACCCTAAGAGGACTCTCACTGATCATTTCCACAGTAAAAACTTCTCAGACCCTGCCTTTTCAGGGGACGAGTCTAGAGACTCTGCGACTCCAGTCACGGATAATACTAGGTCTGAGGTATCCCGCAAGGATAAAACAACACTATATCAGTCAACCTTCTTAGAATCTATCAGAATCCTAACTGATAAGATGGATACTCACTACTCATTCTTAAGGCAGGAACTCCGCCAATCTGTTGGCGAACTGAAAAGAGAGATTTCTTCCCTTGGTGAGATAACTGAAATCCTTGAGAGAAAGCATGAGGATTTGCAACTGACCACGCCAACCTTTTGGCTTACTCTCAGTCATTGGCAGAGCAAATGTCTGATCTTGAATCTAAACTAGCAGACAACGAAGATAGATCTCGTCGCAACAACCTCAGGATTCGAGGCATCCCGGAAGATGTCCCCACATCAGACCTCCAACAATATTTGACTACTCTGTTTAAGGTCATCCTGGACTCTTCCACAGATCAGGACCTCCTGATGGACAGAGCACACAGATCCACACGTCCCCATAATTCAGTTCCTGACACTCCTAGAGACGTCATTGTACGTCTACATTATTACACCACTAAGGAGAGAATCATGAGAGCCTCCTTTACTAACAGACCCCTCAAGGATCCATACAACAAATTACAGATCTTTCCAGATTTGTCTCCATACACTTTGAACAAGAGGAGGACTTTCCATCAGTTCACCCTAGCCCTCAGACAAAACAAGGTTAAATACAGATGGGGATTTCCTGTCAAGCTACACGTGCAGTATCAAGATTCCTCCCATACAGTCTCTTCTATTGAACAGGGTATGAAGCTCCTCACCACTTGGGGACTCACTGGTCCTCCGGGTCTACCTCCCAGGAAAAAGGGAAAAACAGGTGATTTGAACCCATCAGCATCAGAGTGGCACGCCAGGGCTCCCACTCCACCACCCTAAGTTTTAGGCCTCTTTTGAGATTCTCTTCAGAGGTATCCTCTGCACTGATCGCCTTTTGCATGGTTCTTTGAGAGAACATTTCCTCCAGAAATCCTCCTAACCTACATCTCAAAGGATATTCCAGATGGGGGAGTGCACATGCGGGTACACATCTTACTCTTCTTTCACTCCCTCATCCTTGATCTGCTTGGCAAGACCCTTACTCTGGACACTCGACGGACAGGTAAGCCTAGAGCCCACATACGGGTACATACCTTACTCTATTTTTGGCTCGTGGCTTCTTATTTGTCTACATTAGCTAGATAAAGGTTTCTTGTAACAAATATATAGACCACAAGTTTATTTATATGTTGTTGAACATTAGAAATGTTATTTACTTTTTATTGGTTTCTTTTTTAAGTTTTCACATGTAGCCTCTGCTCTAAGCCAAAGAGAATTCTAGGTTCAATGTATACAGGCCTGATACAGGCACTTTTCATGTTATATTAGGTACCTTATCGCGCCCTCTTTATTTTAACCACAACTTTTCTCCACAAAGGGCCTAGTTCATCCTTTCCCTAATGATTTATGCTCTTTGTTGCCCTCTTTCACCAGTATAATTGTATCAACTAGGTAGCCCTGTTAGAGCATATACTCTGAACCAGAAGAAACCCTTTACCCCACCCTTTAGAGGATACCTCGGGAAAGGGAGAGCACATACGGGTTCACACCTTACTCTTCCCTCACTCCCTTTCCCTAGATCCTCTCAGTAGGACCCTTGTTTTGGACACCTGACATACAGACCAGCCTAGAGCCCACATACGGGTACACACCTTACTCTACTCTTGGCTCTTGGCTTCCTATTTTTATTTTATTTCTTTTAACATTACTTAGATAAAGGTTTATTATGAAAAGTTTGTAGATTACTAATTTAACCGTATGTTGTTGAGTATCCGAAATGTTTATTTACTCTGTTGGTTTTTATTATTATTGTTATTAAGCTATTACATTTAGTCTCTGCTATGTACTAAAGGAAATCACAAGTTCAATGTATACAGGTCTGATACATGCATTGTTTATGCAATACTATGTCCTTTACTACACCGTTTTCATCCTAACCACAACTTTTACCCATGAAGGGCCCAGCTCTTCTCCTTCGCCTTCAGCTCTTTACTCCTCCCTCTCACCAATATACTCTTATTAGCTAAGACACTTGGCTAGAACTCATGCTCCTGGCTAGATACCCAGACCGCTGGGATCACCTCTCCCTTTTACATGGCATCAATACCACCCTCAAACGTCTCTCTCCATGCACCTGTCTCTCTCGATACCTCCATCAACCTCCATATTCATACCACTCCTAGCTCCTTGCTTCTCTTTTTACTCCTTTTATCCTCCAATCTCTCATTATCTATATTGACTCCTACCTCTCATCTCAGGTTAGCCTCTATACAAATACCTACCCCTCCAGCCCGCAGTATGTCGCTGAACCAATTCATCCTCCTATCCATATAGAACGGGGGGGCCCCGCCCCCGCCACCTCCCTGGCTTTCCATGCCCCCTTCCTACTCCTTGCTTGCTCTGCGTTGTTGTCCCTACTCTCCTATATGAGTTTACATTTCTTTCCTACATTATTCCTCCGTCCATTTCCACATATATTCACTTCTGAATATACACTCTAGGCTCCGCCCCCTCCTCCCCCAACTCCCTCCCTCAGTCCTTTTCCTCTTTACCTTCATTTTACAATCAACTCAACTCACGACCTTTTGATATATCTCCATATCCCCAACCCACTCACACCCCTCTCCTCACTTTAAACAAATCGGCTCTGGTCCGCTGACCCCCTTTCCCCCGGAAAATATTTCTTAGTAAGTGAAGTCAACTCCAGCTTCCTCTCTCCATAATTGGTACTCATCCAAACCCTTTAGACTCTATTCTGCTCTACCCTTTTTTTTCCCTCTTCTTTCTCTCCCCCCCCCCCGCCTTATTTTCATCCTTCATCACCACTTGCGCTATTTAATCTCATTAAAATATGAAAGACCTACATCTCTTAACCCTCAATGTGCAGGGATTAAACTCCCCCACCAAGTGCAGCCTTCTATTTAACTATTTACGCAAAAACAGTGTGGACATTGCCTTCATCCAAGAGACACATTGGACCTCCGAGTATAGCAAACGATACACCTCCAAACATTACCCGACACTTACCACGCCACATTTCAATCGAAATCTAGAGGGTTTGCTATTTATATAGGCAAAGATGTACATTATGAACAGATTCATATTGAATCAGATCCCCAAGCACGCTACATCATTGCGGTCTGTAGAATAAACACCCACCTAGTGACTCTCCTTAACATTTACGGACCGAACTGCAAGCAAATTAACTTCCTCAGAACCCTACTGAAGTCTATAGCCTCTATACAACAGGGAGATCTCATATTGGGAGGTGACTTTAATCTCATATGGAATGTTCACATCGACAGACAGGGACCTCAACTCTCTAGAAAAGATAGGGCAGCTCACTCCCTTTCCTCAGCCTTCCAATCACTAATAGCGTCACACGACTTATACGACATCTGGCGTGCTCTACACCCACAGGATAAGGAATTCACCTTCTACTCATTTCCACATAGATCACACACCCGCATAGATTACTTTTACATGCTAAATTCCTTGACGATATCCACTCTGCGACCATCTCCTCCATCTCATGGTCTGACCATGATTCACTTCACATACACATAGGCTCCTATACTCGTCCACCTCCCTTCCAATGGCGCCTACAGGACTGGACTCTTACAGACCCACACCTCAAGACAGCTTTACAGAAAATAATCACAGATTACATTTCCATTAACGATAACGATCAGACCTCAGCCCAAACCCGGTGGGCAGCCTTGAAGGCAGTGGTGAGAGGCCATCTGATCCAATTTGAACGGGAAGCACGTGCAAACAGTAAAGCCACCTTATCCTCTTTGAATATTCAGCTTCGCCAACTTAAAGCAGACATTTCTCACACATACTCCTCTATCAATGACAAAATTCTTGAGACAACAAAACAAATCCAAACTCTGGAACTCAAGAAAACTCAATCCATGTTAGAGAAGTATAAAATAATTTATTACCACTTTGGCAACAAAGCTTCTACGCTTTTAGCCAACAAACTTAAAAATCGTACAGCTCAAGCCAGAATTATGTCTATTCAGACCCCCCTAGGGATACAGGTTACTGCCCCCCGTGAGATTGGTAACGTCTTTAGGCAATATTACTCTGACCTCTACAATATTGAGTCCATCTTGAATCCCCGGCCTGTTCAGTACAGCATATATCTGAGTATCTTAGATCCCTTGCTCTCACCTCGCTGTCTCCCGTGGATTCCTCCTCTTTGCTCTCCCCGCTCACCACTCAAGAAATTTCTAAAATTATACGCAACCTAAAATTAGGAAAAGAACCTAGCCCAGATGGCTTCACAGCAAGGTTTTACAAAACTTTCTTGCCTCAGATTGCTCCTCTCCTCTGTAAGTTCTTTCAGGAGGTGTTTTCAGGAACCCCTCTGACAGCTGAATTTTTAGAAGCTGTTATTGTGACCATCTTAAAGCCTGGTAAACCTCCTGACCTCTGCAGCAGTTATCGGCCGATCTCGCTGATTAACACAGACACAAAAATATATGCCAAACTCCTTGCAAGTAGGGTCTCCAAAGTGATCCCCTCCCTTATAGCGACTGATCAGGTCAAATTTATTCCGAATAGAGAGGGTGTTGATGCAACCAGGCGGATACTAGATGTCCTCCATTTGGCAGATTACCGGAGGGTTCCCTTCCTGGCCCTGTCATTAGACGCAGAAAAAGCGTTTGACAGGGTCAGATGGGAGTTCTTGTGGGAAGCCATGACCATCTTTGGCTTTCCTGCCGCTTTTGTGGGAGCAGTTCGATCCCTCTATGTTCACCCAACGGCTACTGTTCGAGGAGTAGGGTTCCAATCTCCCAAATTTACCATTGCTAATGGTACCAGACAGGGGTGTCCCCTCTCCCCACTGCTATTTGCCCTCACCATTGAGCCCCTTGCTCAAGCGATCAGAATAGACCTCCAGACTATGGGATTGACCATAGGACCACATGTCCATAAAATTTCCCTTTATGCAGATGACATTACCCTCTTTCTCACTTCACCTCACACTTCTCTTCCTGCAGTTTTCGTTATCCTGGAGAAATTTGGACTACTTTGTTTTTATAAACTTAATGTAACAAAAACGGAGGCCCTCCCCATTAACATCCCTTCACAATCGCTCGCTATCCTGCAGTCCACTTATCATTTTCAATGGAAATCTTCCTCGCTCAAGATCTTGGGAGTTCACCTCAGCCCAGACCCTATGACCACTATATCGCAGAATTATACAGATAGACTTCCGGAATTCAGGAAGCTCCTTGATTCGTGGGAGTTTCGAGAGATTTCTTGGACAGGCCGCATTACTGCGATAAAGATGTCCTTCCTCCCCAAGATTACATATCTTTTTAGATCTATTCCTTACAACATTCTGAGAGCAATCCTTAATAGATTCCAAAGTCTAATCACCTCTTATGTTTGGCGAGACCGCCGACCCAGAACATCGGGCCGCACTCTTGAAAGACCTCTTTTGCAGGGAGGTCTTGCTCTCCCAAATATGATCTCATATTACAATGCTGCAAGACTCTCACACATTCTTCGTTGGAATGATCCTGAGAGACACCTTAGTTGGTATTCTCTAGAGGCCTCCCTCTTGCCTCCAGGTATAACCCTACCTGACATAATTTGGATTCCCCCCCATCATAGACGAGATGTTGACGAATTGTTACCTATTTTCAGACATACACTCCGATTCTGGGACCAGATCAGACACCACTCTGACATTTCCCCCCACCCCTCCCCCGCCATGACGATTCATGCTGCTCTTTTTTGTCTTCCAGACTCTCACCCAGATATGTGGCCGCAGGCGCACACATTACAAATCTCTGACCTCTATGAAAAGGACAGGTGGCTTCAGCACACAGTAATGTGCGCCAAACTCTGTCTCCCACCCAGGCTGCATTTTGAGGGATTTCGCCTGAGCACTCGCTTGCGCACTTGGGGTTATCCCAAACAAGCACTACGCTCACTGACTGTCTGGGAGAGAGCGTGGCGGGGTGCTCATGCGCTCCGACATCTCCTATCCCTTCATTACAATATACTTATTAATCCGACTCCCTCACAAAAAATTTCGCAACATCAGGCTTGGGAGAGAGAGATCGGTCTCACTCTTAATCCAGAGGATTGGCACGTCAGAATCAAAATAACTAAAAAGATCCACCATTGTGCTACATTGTGGGAACTACACTACAAGATTTTGGTTCGCTGGCACCTAGTGCCAACTATTCTACATAAGATCTATCCCTCACAATCGTCGGAGTGCTGGAGGGGCTGTAAGATGCTTGGTACCCAGCTCCACATTTGGTGGGCATGCCCAATAATTCAACCCATGTGGAGAAAAGTATTTGCGCTTCTCCGGACACTTGGTCTTGTCCCTCCATTCACCCCTGAAGTCACCCTCTTACACATGCAGATGCCTAGCCTCACCCCCTCTGGAGAAGCACTTACGATATATGTCCTCATGGCCACTAAGTTGACCCTGGCAAGAGCTTGGAGAGAGGAGAAGCCACCAACTCTCTCCCAGGTAATCGCATGCACGCACTACATAGGACAAATGGAACAATACTCGTATAGAGTACTAGACAACACTAATGCTTTTTACGAAATCTGGCTGCCATGGATCACAAAATTCCCTGACTGGTCCTAAAGATCCCAGACCCCACCATAGAACCACCAATCACTACACACTCCCGCTTCCCATTCCCCTTTCTCCCCCCCCCCCTTTTTTTTCTCTCTTCCCATCTTCCTCTCCTCTCCTTCTTTCTTCTATGTCTGCTTTTTATTACTCTCAATATCCCATTTTTGAACTAAATTGAGTACCACTCTCTTCTTAAAACACAGACTCTATATCAATCCCAAAACCTACGCATATAGCACTTTGCTTCCAGAAAAGAGACTCATTCAATAAAATAGACCTGCTCTCACTCTTACTCCCACTTTCAATTACGCATTCCAGCTTAAAAAAAATGTTTAGCTTTACATGCTTTGTTGTACATTGTATTGATATATTTATGTACCCACAATGTTGTATCTGCAGGCAAAATTACTGTTCAATAAGCTGTCTCAATAAAAAACTTTAATAAAAAAAAATAAAAAAAATATATATAATTTAATTAGACTTTACTAAATGTATTAAAAGAGTTGTAAGCGAAATAATTCATACAATGAGATAAATATAAAAAGGCAATACTAAATGTACAAAAATGAATGCATACAAACTTGTTTATATAAAATGAGTAATTCTCTGTAAGTGACCTATCTATGTAGAGAGAAGACCTCTAAAGACACTTCAAAATACTTAGCCTCTGCTGCAGACAGGGTTAAGGAAGCAAAAAAGCAGTACTAATGAGAGAAAACGAATCCTGGTTATTTAAGCAAAATAACAATGAGCTGCAACAATGATGCTCAATTCAACTTCAAAGTTTTAGGATTGGTGTAAAACGGCAATCCTGCGCAGGTTATAGCCGTGGAGAAACAGTACCTTAATTTGTTCAGGAGCTCCAAGTGTTTTTGTAATCCAGTGTAGCGGTTATACCGCCAGCATGAAACAGCTCTGGGAACCCTCTGTGTGTGATGGAAAGAAAGCTGCCGAGCTCCTCTCCCCTACACCCTCTGGAATTCTATCCTCAGCTGTGTGATGTCCGTTTGTTGCTTCAGTGTTTCCTGGAATACGGTGTCCTTAGTGAGCCACAATAGTGTGAAGAAAGTAGTTCCGGCAACGTTTCAGCTTGACAAAGGCTCTGCTAAGAGCTGAAACTGCTAAGAGTATAACCGCTACACTGGATTACAAAAACACTTGGAGCTCCTGAACAAATTAAGGTACTGTTTCTCCATGGCTATAACCTGCGCAGGATTGCTGTTTTACACCAATCCTAAAACTTTGAAATTGAATTGAGCATCATTTTTGCAGCTCATTGTTATTTTGCTTAAATAACCAGGATTCATTTTCTCTCATTAGTACTGCTTTTTTGCTTCCTTAACCCTGTCTGCAGCAGAAGCTAAGTATTTTGAAGTGTCTTTAGAGGTCTTCTCTCTACATAGATAGGTCACTTACAGAGAATTACTCATTTTATATAAACAAGTTTTTATGCATATATTTATGTACATTTAGTATTGAATTTTTACATTTATCTCATTGTATGAATTATTTCGCTTACAACTCTTTTAATACATTTAGTAAAGTCTAATTAAATTATATTTTAACATTCATTTCAATTGGCTGTTGTTTTTTTCTTGATCATTTACCTATCATTTGTTAAAAGATTTTTTTCTTGATCATTTACCTATCTTTTGTTGAAAGATTTTTTTTCATATGTATTAGGACATAATCAACTCATATATTTTTTTGACCTGCCCTTTAAGGCGCCCACAGTACTTGTTTTTTCACTTCAATAGACTCTTGACCTCGTTCACCCTGTTATTTACAAAGACTTTAAGAAAAAAAAACATAAATTATGCTTACCAGGAGGAGGCAAAGACACCCCAGTCAAAGGCTTAAATACCTCCCCAACTCCACTTATCCACCAGTCATTCTGCCAAGGGAACAAGGAGCAGTAGGAGAAATATCAGGGTATAAATGGTGCCAAAAAAAATAAATTAAATTTAGGTCCGCCCACCGGAGAACAGGCGGGGGCAGTGGACTCTTCTCCCACAGATGGAAATTAAATTATCAGGTAAGAAAAATGTATGCTTTCCATCTTAATGTGAGGAGAGTCCACTGCTTCATTCATTACTTGTGGGAACAAATACCCAAGCTCTAGAGGACACTGAATGAAAAAAACGGGAGGGCAAACAAGGCGGACCCTAAATTGAGGGCACCACAGCCTGTAGAACCTTTCTCCCAAAAGCTGCTTCAGCCAAAGCAAAAACAACAAATTTATTATATTTTGCAAAAGTATATAAGGAAGACCAAGGGACCGCCTTAAAAATCTGCTCCATAGAAGCCTCATTCTTAAAGGCCCAAGAAGTGGCCACAGCTCTAGTCGAGTGAGCCATAATCCTCTGAGGAGGCTTGTGTCCTGCTGTCTCATATGCCAGAAGGATCATACTCCTCCACCAAAAAGATAGAGAAGTGGCAGAGGCCCTTTGCCCCCTGCACTTCCCTGAATACACAACAAATAAGGACAAAGCCTGCCTGAACTCCTTCGTAGCCTGAAGATAAAACTTCAAAGCCTGAACCACGTCCAGATTATGAAGTAACCTCTCCTTTGAAGAAGGGGGGTTTGGACACAAAGAAGGAACTACAATTTCCTGATTAATGTTACGACTTGATACTACCTTGGGAAGGAAACCCAATCCAGTGCGAGGAACAGCCTTATCAGCATGAAAAACCAAGTAGGGCGGTTCACATTGCAAGGCTGTCAACGATGCAATAGCCAGTAATAACAGGACTTTCCATGAAAGAACCTTAATGTCAAGAGCATGCATAGGCTCAAACAGAGCCCTCTGCGAAACCTTAAGAACCAAGTTTAAGCTCCAAGGAGGCCTGATCCTAACCAGAACCTGAACAAAGGAATGAATGTCAGAAAGCTCCGCAAGCTTCTTGTGCAACACTTAGGGAACTGGCAGCAAGGCCTTTATCGAGACCGTCCTGGAGAAAAGCCAAAATCCTGGATACCCTGACCTTATACCAGGGATATCCTCGTTCCTCAAACCAGGACAAGTAGGTCCTCCACACCTTATGATAGATGTGTCGAGTGACCAGCTTCCTGGCCTTAACGAGAGTGTCAATCATTTTTTCAGAAAATCCTCTCTTGGCTAAGACTAGTCGTTCAATCTCCATGCAGTCAGCCTCAGAAAATCGAGATTTTTATGTAGAAAGGGACCATGAACCAGCAGATCCCTGTGACAAGGTGACCTCCACGGCGGAGATGACTACATCCCCATCAGATTTGCAAACCACATCCTCCTTGGCCACGACGGAGCAATCAGAATAGCCGAAGCTTGCTCCTGCTTGATGCGGGCCACTACAAGAGGTAGAAGAGACAACGGTGGAAATATGTAAATTAGATTGAAGTCCCAGGGTACCGCCAAGGCATCTATCAGTTCCACCTGGGGATCCCTGGATCGCAACCCGTATCTGGGTAGCTTGCAATTGAGTCTGGACGCCATGAGGTCTATCTCCGGCGTCCCCCATCTACTGCAGATCTCCGCAAACATCTCGGGATGGAGAAACTATTACCCAGGATGAAACGTCTGTCTGCTCAGAAAATCCGCTTCCCAGTTGTCCACACCCGGAATGTGGATCGCTGAAAGCGAACAAATGTGAGTCTCTGCCCATTCCAGAATCCGAGATACTTCCCTCATGGCTAGGGAGCTTCTCGTCCCCCCTGGTGGTTTATGTAAGCCACCAAGGTAATGTTGTCCGATTGGAATCTGATAAATCGAGACGACCCCAGAGGGGCCCAAGCCCTCAGAGCGTTGAAAAATCGCTCGAAGTTCCAATATATTTATAGGTAGACTCGACTCCTCTCGAGTCCATCTGCCCTACGCCTTTCTGGCACCCCAAACAGCTCCCCATCCTGAAAGACTTGCATCCGTGGTCACAATCTCCCAGGATGGTCCCAGGATGTCCCCTGTAACAACTGCCTTGGTCGGTTCCACCAAGACAGGGACTCCAACACCGGTCTGTCCAGAGATATCTGTTGGGACAAATCTGAATGATCGCCGTTCCATTGTCTCAACATGCACAGCTGAAGAGTTCTGAGATGGAACCTGACGAATGGAATGACATCTATGCTGGATACCATGAGCCCAAACACCTCCATGCACCTGGCCACAGATGTCCTGGAGGATGTCTGAAGAGCTAGACAGTTGGATGCAGGCTTGCAACGTCTTATCCGTCAAGAATATCTTCATGTCTGAAGAATCTATTATCGTACCCAGGAATAACACCCTGTTGCTGGGGACCAATGAACTCTTTCCTTCGTTTATCTTCCACCCGTGGGACAGAAGGAGAAGAGCTCTCGAGTGATCCTGCACAAGACTGTAGGACGGAGCCTGGACCAGGATATCGTCCAGATAAGGTGCCACTGCAATCCCTCTCGCTACTGCGAGAAGAGCTCCCAGACCAAATGGAAGGGCCACAAACTGGAAGTACTGGTCTAAGAAAGCGAATCTTAGAAAACTAAAGTGATCCTTGTGGATTTGAACATGAAGGTAAGCGTCCTTCAGGTCTATAGTTATCATAAATTGCCCCTCTTGTACCAGGGGCAAAATTGACCTGATCGTCTCCATCTTGAACGATGGAACTGACAAATACTTGTTTAGGGCCTTTAGGTCCAGAATTGGATGAAATGTGCCCTCCTTCTTTGGGACCAGGAAAAAGGTTTGATTAATACCCTAGTCCTCTTTCTTCCAGAAGAACTGGGACGATTACCCTGAGAGATGAAAGATCCCTCACACACCACAGGAAGGCGTCTCTCTTTTCTGATCTTGAAGATATGTTTGACAGGAGGAATCTGCCTCTGGGCGGATATGACTTGAAACCTATCCTGTAACCCTGGGCTATGACCTCCAGAACCCAAGGGTCTATAACGTCTCTTCTCCAGGCCTCCGCAAAGAGAGATAATCTGCCCCCTACCTGATCCGAGGACGGGTCGGGGGAGCCGCCCCTTCATGCCGACTTTGACTCGGCGGGCTTCTTGTTCTGCTTGGATTTGTTCCAAGAGTTAGCTGGCTTCCAAGATCCCTTGGCTTACTCGGACTTTGCGGCAGGCTGCTGGAGCTGAGACTGGTCAGCACGAACTGGACGAAAAGTTGACCCCTTAGGTTTAGCCTTCTTATCTTGAGGCAAGAAGGCACCCTTGCCACCCGTGACCGTAGATATGATAGATTCAAGGCCCGGGCCAAACAAAACTTTCCCTTTGAATGGGAGGGAAAGCAAGCGAGACTTAGAAGTCAAGTCAGCAGACCACGACTTTAGCCACAGAGCCCTGTGGGCTAAAACCGAAAAACCTGATGTCTTAGCATTCAGGCGAATAATCTGCATGTTAGCATTACAGATGAACGAATGCGCTACCCTTAAGGCCTTGATTCATTCTAGAATCTCATTGAGATGATTCTCCACCTCGACCATGGCTGATAAAGCGTCACACCAATAGGTAGCCGCACCAGCCACTGCATGGACTGCCGCCGCCGGTTGGAAAACGAACCCCGTGAGTTGGAACATCTTCCGCAACATGGACTCCATCTTTTTATCCATGGGTTCCTTGAAGGAGGAGCTATCCTCTAGCAGAATAGTCGTTCTCTTAGAGAGCGTAGAGATAGCACCATCCACCTTAGGGTTGGTTCCCAACAGTTTAAGCTGCGCGTACAGAACGGGGAAAAACTTTTTAAAAGAAGAAAAGGGGGAAAAGGACGAACCAAGTTTTTCCCATTCATCTTGACTGGAACTGGGAAGGCCTGGGGCACTACCTTGTCCTCGTAAACCCTATCCAGTATAGGGATCGAAGGTTCCTCCTGTAGCTTTAGTTCCAGAACCTCCAACGTAGTAAGCACCTCCTTCAGCAGAAAGCGCAAATGCTCCATCTTAAATTTTAAATCTGGTTCCTCCGCGGACGGAGGCCTAGAAGTAGCCAATTCCGACCGAGAAGCGACATCCTCCGATAACTCTGAGTTGTCCCTCCTCAGCCGATAATCTGTCTGAGACATCCAACAGAGTCGAAGACCCCTGAGACGGATAGCAGTGCCATACCTTCCATTTACGCTTAGTAGGGCGAGGCATTGCATTAATGGCCGCAGAAACTGCCATCTGTAACTGAACGGTGAAGTCTGGAGGCCAAAGGACCCCTCCCGCAGGAGGATTAGTAGTGCCCTGGGGAACTGCTTGTGTAAACGGAGATGATTGTAGGGAACGCTCCTTGTGGGGCAGAGAACTCTCAGAGGTGGACGGCTCAGTCGTACTAAATACTTTATTCTTTTTGGATATAGCAATATTGTCAAAGCATGTGGAACAGAGTTGCGTAGGCGGTTTGGCTGGAACCTCCTCATAATATACACAGTTAATAGGTTTAGATAATGAGGGAGTATCCTCTAATATATCAGAGTCCTCCATAGCTTGCGCCTTTATTAAGGACTTGATCAAAAAAATAAATGGCACCTTTATATCCCAATGGCAGGGGCACTTACCACCTCCTATGACCCGGACTACAAGAAACAGCTTTCGTCTCCTCCGAACGCAGGTCGAGAAAGAGGAAGTTACAAAGGCCACAGTCGGTCACATGGCGTGCCATGCAGGACCGCCCCTGCACTCGAGAGAGACGCACCAAAAAAGCCTGCCTCAATCTCCCGCTAATGAACTGACTGTTCCACAATGACAGAGCCTCATCTCACACAAATGCAGCAGAAACACAATAAACAATATTATGCATAATAAAATCCCCCCTGTTTAAAACCCCCCTCCGAGGGTATTACCCTAGATTCTATAAAGATAAAGAAGAAACACTGTGACCCTGTCTTCTTGCGTTATCAAATATATATATAAATGAAACTATCTTACCAAACTTAACGCCATGGAACAGGAACACGGCCCTTCAAGTGTGACATGGTCCTTAGAGAAGAAAAGCAGGCATCGAAACTCATCAACGCTTATTGCTAATGGATCTGTTAAACTGGAGATGGGTTAACAGAAAAACTCTCCCTGCATCTTCGGACTCTAACATTCACCCATGCTCTCACTGAGAGGCTGACAGGATTACCCTTCATAAGAGACTACTCTCCGACACTTCTCTGCCAACCTCCTGTGATGAAAGGCAAAGAATGACTGGGAGATGAGGGGAGTGGGGGAGGTATTTAGGCCTTTAGCTGGGGTGTCTTTGCCTCCTCCTGGTGGCCAGGTTCTTAATTCCCACAAGTAATAAATGAAGCACTGGACTCTCCTCCCATTAAGATGGAAAAGAGAAATAGAAGTACAGACCACATATAAAAAGAAAAACAGAATTTATGTTTACCTGATAAATTTCTTTCTCCAACGGTTTGTCCGGTCCACGGCTTCATCCTTACTTGTGGGATATTCTCTTCCCCTACAGGAAATGGCAAAGAGAGCACACAGCAAGAGCTGTCCATATAGCCCCCCTCTGGCTCCGCCCCCCAGTCATTCGACCGACGGTTAGGATAAAAAGGAGAAACTATAGGGTGCCGTGGTGACTGTAGTGTATAAAGAAAAAAAAATTTCAAACCTGATTAAAAACCAGGGCGGGCCGTGGACCGGACACACCGTTGGAGAAAGAAATTTATCAGGTAAACATAAATTCTGTTTTCTCCAACATTGGTGTGTCCGGTCCACGGCTTCATCCTTACTTGTGGGAACCAATACCAAAGCTTTAGGACACGGATGAAGGGAGGGAGCAAATCAGGTTACCTAAACAGAAGGCACCACGGCTTGCAAAACCTTTCTCCCAAAAACAGCCTCCAAAGAAGCATAAGTATCGAATTTGTAAAATTTGGCAAAAGTGTGCAGAGAAGACCAAGTCGCTGCCTTACATATCTGATCAACAGAAGCCTCGTTCTTGAAGGCCCATGTGGAAGCCACAGCTCTAGTAGAGTGAGCTGTAATTCGTTCAGGAGGCTGCCATCCGGCAGTCTCATAAGCCAATCGGATGATGCTTTTCAGCCAAAAAGAAAGAGAGGTAGCAGTAGCTTTCTGTCCTCTCCTCTTACCAGAATAAACGACAAACAAAGATGAAGTCTGTCTGAAATCCTTTGTTGCATCTAAATAGAATTTTAAAGCACGGACTAAATTGTGTAACAAACGTTCCTTCTTCGAAACTGGATTCGGACACAGAGAAGGAACAACTATTTCCTGGTTAATATTCCTGTTGGAAACCACTTTTGGAAGAAAACCAGGTTTGGTACGCAAAACAACCTTATCTGCATGGAATACCAGATAGGGTGGATCACACTGCAAAGCAGACAATTCAGAAACTCTTCTAGCAGAAGAAATAGCAACCAAATACAGAACTTTCCAAGATAGTAACTTAATATCTATGGAATGTAAAGGTTCAAACGGAACCCCTTGAAGAACTGAAAGAACTAAATTTAGACTCCATGGAGGAGTCATGGGTCTGTAAACAGGCTTGATTCTGACTAAGGCCTGTACAAAAGCTTGTATATCTGGCACTGCTGCCAGGCGTTTGTGTAACAAAACAGACAAAGCAGATATCTGTCCTTTTAGAGAACTCGCTGACAACCCTTTATCCAAACCCTCTTGGGGAAAGGAAAGAATCTTAGGAATTTTAATTTTACTCCAAGAGAATCCCTTGGATTCACACCAACAGATATATTTTTTCCATATTTTATGGTAAATTTTCCTAGTCACAGGTTTTCTGGCTTGGACCAGAGTATCTATAACTGAATCTGAAAACCCACGCTTAGATAAAATCAAGCATTCAATTTCCAAGCAGTCAGCTACAGAGAGACTAGATTTGGATGTTCAAATGGACCTTGTACTAGAAGATCCTGTCTCAAAGGTAGCTTCCATGGTGGAGCCGATGACATATTCACCAGGTCTGCATACAGAGTCCTGCGTGGCCACGCAGGAGCTATCAGAATAACAGAGGCCTTCTCCTGTTTGATCCTGGCTACGAGCCTGGGAAGGAGAGGAAACGGTGGAAACACATAAGCTAGGTTGAACGACCAAGGCGCCACTAATGCATCCACCAGTGTCGCATTGGGATCCCTGGATCTGGACCCGTAGCGAGGAACCTTGAAGTTCTGACGAGACGCCATCAGATCCATGTCTGGAATGCCCCATAATTGGGTTAACTGGGCAAAGACCTCCGGGTGGAGTTCCCACTCCCCCGGATGGAAAGTCTGACGACTCAAATAATCCGCCTCCCAGTTGTCTACTCCTGGGATGTGAATTGCAGATATATGGCAGGAGTGATCCTCCGCCCATTTGATGATCTTGGATACCTCTCTCATCGCCAAGGAACTCTTTGTTCCTCCCTGATGATTGATGTAAGCTACAGTCGTCATGTTGTCCGACTGAAATCTTATGAATCCGGCCTTCGCTAGTTGAGGCCAAGCCTGGAGCGCATTGAATATCGCTCTCAGTTCCAGGATGTTTATCGGGAGAAGAGACTCTTCCCGAGACCATAGACCCTGAGCTTTCAGGGAGACCCAGACTGGCGTCGATCGTGGCAATGACCCACTCTGGTCTGCGGAAACTCATTCCCTGAGACAGGTGATCCTGAGTCAACTACCAACGGAGTGAGTCTCTGGTTAACTGGTCTACTTGAATCTGGGGAGACAAGTCTGCATAATCCCCATTCCACTGTCTGAGCATGCACAGTTGCAATGGTCTTAGATGAATTCGAGCAAAAGGAACCACGTCCATTGCTGCAACCATTAAACCTATTACTTCCATGCACTGAGCTATGGAAGGCTGAGGAATAGATTGAAGAACTTGACAAGCCTTTAGAAGCTTTAATTTTCTGACCTCTGTCAGAAAAATCTTAATTTCTACAGAATCTATTATTGTTCCCAGAAAGGGAACTCTTGTAGACGGGGACAGGGAACTCTTTTCCATGTTCACCTTCCACCCGCGAGACCTTAGAAAAGCTAATACAATGTCTGTATGAGCCCTTGATCTGGAAAGGGACGATGCTTGGATTAGGATGTCGTCTAGGTAAGGTGCCACAGCAATGCCCCTCGGTCTTAGAACCGCTAGAAGGGACCCTAGCACCTTTGTGAAAATTCTGGGAGCAGTGGCTAAACCAAACGGAAGAGCCACGAACTGGTAATGTTTGTCCAGAAAGGCGAACCTTAGGAACTGATGATGATCTTTGTGGATAGGAATATGTAGGTATGCATCCTTTAAATCCACGGTAGTCATGTATTGACCCTCCTGGATTGTTGGTAAAATCGTTCGAATGGTTTCCATTTTGAACGATGGAACTCTGAGGAATTTGTTTAGAATTTTTAAATCCAGAATTGGTCTGAAAGTTCCCTCTTTTTTGGGAACTAGAAACAGGTTTGAGTAAAACCCCTGACCTTGTTCCACTGTTGGAACTGGGTGAATCACTCCCATCTTTAATAGATCTCCTACGCAATGTAAGAATGCCTGTCTCTTTATCTGGTCTGAAGATAAACGAGACATGTGGAACCTTCCCTTTGGAGGAAGTTCCTTGAATTCTAGAAGGGAACGAAAATTAGATTTGTTCTTAGCCTTGAAAGGCCTATCCTGTGGGAGGGCATGGCCCTTTCCCCCAGTGATGTCTGAAATAATCTCCTTCAATTCTGGCCCAAAAAGGGTCTTACCTTTGAAAGGAATTTTAAGCAATTTTGTCTTGGATGACACATCCGCCGACCAAGATTTTAGCCAAAGCGCTCTGCGCGCCACAATTGCAAAACCTGAATTTTTTGCCGCTAATTTCGCCAATTGCAAAGCGGCATCTAAAATAAAGGAATTAGCCAACTTTAGTGCGTGAATTCTGTCCATGACTTCCTCATATGGAGTCTCCTTATTGAGCGAATTTTCTAGTTCCTCGAACCAAAAAGACGCCGCCGTGGTGACAGGAATAATGCACAAAATTGGCTGAAGAAGGAAACCTTGCTGAACAAATATCTTTTTAAGCAATCCTTCCAATTTTTTATCCATAGGATCTTTGAAAGCACAACTGTCCTCAATGGGAATAGTCGTGCGCTTGGCCAAAATAGAAACTGCTCCTTCAACCTTAGGGACTGTTTGCCATGCGTCCCTTCTGGGGTCGACAATGGGGAACATTTTTTTAAATATAGGAGGTGGGACAAAAGGTATACCTGGCTTCTCCCACTCCTTGTTCACTATGTCCGCCACCCTCTTGGGTATCGGAAAGGCATCAGCGTGCACAGGGACCTCAAGGAATTTGTCCATTTTGCACAATTTCTCTGGAATTACCAAAGAGTCGCAATCGTCAAGAGTAGTTAGCACCTCCTTAAGCAGGGCGCGGAGATGTTCTAACTTAAATTTAAACGTCACAATATCAGGTTCTGCATGCTGAGAAACTTTTCCTGAATCAGAAATTTCTCCCTCAGACAGCCCCTCCCTCACTGCCAATTCAGACTGGTGTGAGGGTATTACAGATAAACTATCATCAGCGCCCACTTGCTCATCCTCGGTATTCAATACTGAGCAATCACGCTTTCTGGGAAGTGTTGGCAGTTTGGATAAAAGATTTGCTATAGAATTATCCATTACTGCAGTTAATTGTTGCATAGTAACAAGCATTGGCGCGCTAGATGTACTAGGTGTCGCCTGCGCGAGCATAACTGGTGTTGACACAGAAGGAGAGGATGATGAACTATCCCCACTACCTTCATTTGAAGAATCATCTTGGGCAACCTTATTAAATGTGACATTACTGTCCTTTGTTTGGACGCCATGGCACAATTTTCACATACATTTAAAGGGGGAATCACCTTTGCCTCCATACACACAGAACATAATCTATCTGAAGGTACAGACATGTTAGACAGACTTAGTCAGGCTATTAATGCAAAAAAAAACGTTTTTAAACAAAACCGTTACTGTCTCTTTAAATAATAAACAGAGTACACTTTATTTCTGAATGTTTGAAAAACTATGAAGGAATTATCCGAAATTTGCACCCTAGTGTCTTAATGCTTTGAAAGTATTGCACACCAAATTTCAAGTCTTTAACCCCTTAAATGAGCAAACCGGAGCTAATTGTTCAATTTAGCAGTTTAAACCCACTACAGTCCCTGCCACAGCCTTTTGCTGCGGTTTTACCTTCCTTGGGGGTTATTCACCACAGAAATAAGCCTCTTAGAATCGTTTTTGTGGCCACAGGACCCTCTCACATGAAGCTGCATGCACTGCTTCCAGAAGTAACTGCGCAATTAAGGCGCGAAAATGAGGCTTCCTCCCTCTGCATACCAGAGTGAAGGTGCCTTCCTGACTAGATTAGGTGTCTAACAAACTGCCAGGCGTAATAAAACATTCCCAAAAGTGTTTCCAAGTCTCAAAACACTCCAAAAATCATATAAATATTATATAAATCAATCGATTTAGCCCACAATAGTGTCAACCAGTATATAGCCCATTTATAAGCCTTTATTCTGTTATGAGTCTAAGAAAATGGCTTACCGATCCCAAAAGGGAAATGACAGTCTTCTAGCATTACTATGTCTTGTTAGAAAATAGACTAGTCATACCTGGAGCAGAAAAGTCTGCAAACTGTTCCCCCCAACTGAAGTTCTCTGGGCTCAACAGTCCTGCGTGGGAACAGCAATGGATTTTAGTTACTGTTGCTAAAATCATACTCCTCTTTTAACAGAACTCTTCATCACTTTCTGTTGTAGAGTAAATAGTACAAACCGGCACTATTTTAAAATAACAAACTCTTGATAGAAGAAATAAAACTACAACTAACACCACATACTCTTTACCATCCCCGTGGAGATGCTACTTGTTCAGAGCGGCAAAGAGAATGACTGGGGGGCGGAGTCAGAGGGGGGGCTATATCGACAGCTCTTGCTGTGTGCTCTCTTTGCCATTTCCTGTAGGGGAAGAGAATATCCCACAAGTAAGGATGAAGCCGTGGACCGGACACACCAATGTTGGAGAAATATTGTTAACTTTAAACATATCAAAAATATTAGTTAACATTTTTAATAATATTACTAAGTTTGCACAGAAAATAATTTAAATTATAAGCTGTTACATCTGCACAGGTCATCAGCATAGAGATGTCAGGTTGTCTGGAAAGGATCCCATTCTAAAACTATATTTATTGGGAGTGCTGGAGAGACAAACTAATTATTATGTGACTTTTCAATGAAATTTCCACTTGCTGGATCTACAAATGGAACTAATTATGCTCTAGAGCAATTTGTTAGAAAGTGGATGAAAGTACACGCACCTGATATATAGTGTATATATATATATATATATATATATATATATATATATATATATATATATATATATATATATATATATATATATATATATATACACACATAATCTGTATCTGTAATTTGACATCTAGTAACTGCTTTTCATATTTCTTTTTCCTGTAAATTTTATTTTTATTTTAAAAAATGCTCAAAAACTTTGTAGTGTAATTATTTGTAATATTATTTTGACGAGGTAACGAAGATTTAATAGAGTGCTGTTAATACCTTTGTACATATATCAGTATGGTTATTTAGTACACTGAAATGTGATTGCTTTTGCCTTTTTTTTTTTTTTTTTTAAGTACTGCACATTTGATAAAATCACTACACGCATTATAAATTAAAAAATGTGTCAAAAAAGCAATATTTACTGAGCAGATCTAGCATATTTCCTTGAAAGAAGAGTTCTTAGTTGTGTAAAATTACAAAATATATCCAAAATGTAATGTAAGACATTACATTAAATATAGCTGACTTACACATTACACAACTTAAACAAGAAACATAATGTATGCTTACCAGATAAATTCCTTTCCTTCCTGGCAGTTAGAGTCTACAACTTCATTCTTTACTGTTGGAAATACAACACCTGGCCACCAGGAGGAGGCAAAGACACCCCAGCCAAAGGCTTAAATATCACCCCCACTTCCCATATCCCCCAGTCATTCTGCCTAGAGAACAGGGAAAAGTAGAAGAAACATCAGGGTATAAAAGGTGCCAGAAGAAATAACATAAAAAGAGACACGCCCATCAAAATTTTTTTTAAAAAATGACGGGCAGGGTAGTGGACTCTCCCTGCCAGGAAGTAAAGGAATTTATCTAGTAAGCATAAATAATGGTTTCCTTCCAAAAGGCAGGTAGAGTCTATGACTTAATTCCTTACCGTTGGGAAAACTATACCCAAGCTCCAGAGGACACTGAATGAATAACGGGAGGGTACAGAAAAAAGAGGCGGACCCTATTCTGAGGGCATCAAAGCCTGCAAAACTTTTCTCCCGAAAGCTGCTTCAGCCGAAGCAAACAAATCAAACTTGTAAAATTTAGTGTGTAAGGAGGACCAGGTAGCCACCTTACAAATCTGATCCATTGAGGCTTTGTTCTTAAAAGCCCAAAAGGAAGCCACTGCTCGAGTGGAATGAGCCGTTATCCTCTCAAGAGGATGTCGTCCCGCTGTCTCATAAGCTAAGCAGATGACACTCCTCAACCATAAAAAACATAATTTATGTAAGAACTTACCTGATAAATTCATTTCTTTCATATTAGCAAGAGTCCATGAGCTAGTGACGTATGGGGTATACATTCCTACCAGGAGGGGCAAAGTTTCCCAAACCTTAAAATGCCTATAAATACACCCCTCACCACACCCACAATTCAGTTTAACGAATAGCCAAGAAGTGGGGTGATAAAAAAGGAGCGAAAGCATCAAAAAAATAAGGAATTGGAATAATTGTGCATTATACAAAAAATCATAACCACCACAAAAAAGGGTGGGCATCATGAACTCTTGCTAATATAAAAGAAATGAATTTATCAGGTAAGTTCTTACATAAATTATGTTTTCTTTCATGTAATTAGCAAGAGTCCATGAGCTAGTGACGTATGGGATAATAAATACCCAAGATGTGGAACTTCCACGCAAGAGTCACTATAGACGGAGGGATAAAATAAAGACAGCCAATTCCGCTGAAAAATTAATCCACTACCCAAATCAAAAAAGTTTCAATTTTTATAATGAAAAAAAACTGAAAATATAAGCAGAAGAATCAAACTGAAACAGCTGCCTGAAGTACCATTCTATCAAAACTGCTTCTAAAGAAGAGAAAACATCGGGACTTCCGGTGGGCGGGACGACCGAGTAGCAGCAGCGGTAAAGAGCTCCGTATACACACAGCTCTAATAAGTGTCCCCGCTGCTGATATTCCACTCCCCGTGACTTCTTTTCTTGCCGGGCTGACTATTAGTGCCTTGGCTGATCTCCCACACGCAGGACTTGTCATCCGGTCCTTTTCCCCGGGGGCAAATTTAAAGAAAAAAAGAAAAGGGCGCGAACAGACGCCATCACTGCGGGGGTCACAGAGCTGTCTGGTTCCTGATCCCTGCTCAACTATCCTGACACCTCGGCCTTTGGCAGTGCAGCAGAGAGCTCCTCTCCCCTGGGCAACATCAATCCTTCTTGAATTGAATACAGACAGGCACCGCAGGCGGAGGTGAATAGCCCTAGGGCTCAGAACTTTGCTCCCAAGTTTTGCGGGCCTCGGAGCCAGAGGATAATTGTGAGTACGCACATAATACACTGCAGGCTACCTTGTCTCAAACATAAACTACTGAAGATAGGTAAACACTCAGGAGCTAAGGAGATGGGACTGATCTGCTAATTTTGACCACTCTAATAACCCTGCCAACAGCTTGTTTGTTTTTCCTTCTTTGCATCATTGGAGTTAAATGCACACATCACCTGCCTAGAGACTTGCCTCATATATATACCACTGTGTTGGGTGCGACTTAGTAGCACTGTATGCCTCTTCCCCCTTTTGTTTTTTCCTTGCTAACTTAAAGGGAGGGAGTGAGACAGAGGAATTTGGAGAGATAACGAAGTTTGCATTTGTCCGTTTACCACTTGCTGGCGCACATGGCTGTTTTAAATTTATTATAACAACTCATTTATGCAAGCATCAGACGCCATCTAGTGGCTTAACCTCACATCCTCTACCTACAACAGTGGACAAATACTACAATCTTACTAAACATCATTGTTTTAGACACAAGGACTTAGACCTTAATCGTATCTCATTCTGTGTGGGCCCTATACCTCACCCTTCCTAAATTGGGCTCATTGAGACCTCCTGTTGCACACACAGCTTGCCAGCGCTCTATTCTATGAAAGTTGACGACTATTTCCACAGAATTCCCCAATCTGGGACAGACAATATGAGTTGCAGGTCAAAAACACAAGAAAAGCGGCTGAAACAGGTTGCTGAAACCATCATTCATAACTCCCAACAGGAGGGTGAGGGGAGCTCATCAAGTGACCATGCTGCTTTATTGCAAGAGTTGAAGGCTTTTTTCTTACCTAAAATGGACAACCTACAGGCAGGGGTAGACACGCTTACTACTGAAGTGCGTGCCTTTTCTACTCGCTTGAATAATGCGGAGCAAAGAATTTCTGAGGTGGAGGACAGGCAACAGGAATCCGAAGTGTCTCTGAAGAATCTTCTGAAGCAAAACCAATACTTACAAGACAAGGTCGAGGACTTAGAGAATCGCAGCAGGCGAAATAATCTGCGCATAGTAGGGGTACCAGAAACGATTAAAGATAAAGACCTGCTGGATTTTACTGCCTCCACCCTCCCCGCACTTCTTGGCATGCCTCAAGATTGCCTGCCCCTTGACATAGAGAGAGCCCACCGCATGGTCCTGACAGACATCTGGAGAACTCTAAAGAAAGGCCGCGTCAGGTGATTTTCAAGTGTTTAAACTACCAAGACAAGATCACGATACTACGCGCTTATAGAGGTACAAAAGAAGTCAAATATGAGGATCACCGTCTCTTACTTTTTCAAGACTTCTCTGTGGAAGTCACTAGAAGACGCAAAGACTTTGCACCACTCTGCTCTCTCCTTCATGAAAAGGGTCGTCGGTTTGCTCTCCTGTACCCAGCTAAGCTTAGGTTGCAGACGTCTTCTGGGCCTAAGATTTTCCATTCCCCTGCAGCGGTACAGGCCTACTTATCGTCTGAACGAAGACAGGACAATGGCTGAAATATTCTCTAATGAGAGTTTGTATTTTGTATCTGTGAAACATAATTCGTGTGTCTTTACATGATGTGTACTTTTCTTTTTCAGGTATTGCTTTTTCTTTTTCCCCTTGTTATTATAGACAAGGGAGATCAAATCCATGCTCTAATACCACATTTTGGCTTAGGTTTCTCAGCCCAAAGTTGCCAGCCTGAACTCTCCTATCTACCTTGGCTGAACCCATTTCTTGGAGAATACCCGGGGTGCCCTTTTCTGCACGCTAATTCCCCTTTGGTCCCCCCCTCTAGCATTGGGCACCTAATAGTTCTGTGTTGCCTGAACAGGGCTTCTCCTCTCTGCCTGGTAGGCATGCTGGTTAACATACCCCAGTTCTTTTTTATTGCCCATTTAGAATTACTATCCCATGTTATAGCTCATTGGAGCCACTGCCACCCTCTGGCTCAGCATCCTAAATGCCCCATACCCTACTTAGGGCATACCCTGTTAATGTCTTTTTATCTTGGTTGTCATGTTCTTCATGCGATATGGTTACTGTTTCATACTAAAATGTTTATGCTAGAAATGTCACTGTACTGCTTACATGTGCCTCTTTTTTGTCTCCCTTCCAGCTTCTATCATGGGGAGTCCCGGGCCCCTCTGGGCTTGCCCTCCGCAGACCACTTCATCAGGACTTCTGACATACTCTTACAACTAACGGCTTATCACAGTGAGTCACCTTGGGTACAATATGGTGCTTGGGGGCTGCTATTCCTTCTTCTTTACAGGAACACACTACACGCTGCCTTCCCCAATCAAGAAGACAATAGAGCACACTCTCTTTACAGTCTAACACACGACCATAAGGTAACTCTTTGCCTAATATTAGCATTCTTACACTATTTATATGGCAGTACCTGTTAGAATAGTTTCTTGGAATGTGGGAGGCATTACATCACCTGCAAACAGAGGTACTATCTTGCAACATTTAAATTCACTACAGGCTGACATAGCTTTGCTTCAGGAGACTAGATTGACGGCAGACGAACACGATAAGCTAAAGAGGCGTTGGGTAGGTCAGGCACTATACTCTCCAACAGAGGGCAGAAAGAGAGGGGTAGCTATTTTGGTGAGGAAGGGTCTCCCAATCTCCTTCTCGCAGGTTGACATTGATCAGAAAGGCAGGTATATTATAGCTCTGTTGCAAATTCATCAATTTACCTACACCATTTGTAATATTTATGGCCCGAACGAGGTTAACCCTAATTTCTGGTCAACTTTACTGGCAAAATTATTAACCTACAATGCCCCGATGATTATGGGAGGGGATTTTAACCTGGCCCAGGCTGTTCCTCTAGATAGATTTAAAGATCCATCAGTGCTAGGTCACATGACACAACGTGCCCCACATAGTAGAGAGGTAACTCTAATTAGCTCTTTCAAAGAGACACTAGACTTGGTAGATGTCTGGAGAACAAAAAATCCAGAGGAAAGAGACTTTACTTGCCTATCTAAGACACACCACACAATGTCAAGGATAGACTATTTCCTTACCTCTTCAACATTAACACCTCAAGTTCACACTAGTACCATAGCACAGATTACAATCTCGGACCATGCCCCTATCATACTACTATTGCAACCTACACCAAGGACCCCCCCTAAGACATCTTGGAGATTCCCCACGTATCTCTATAACAACATAAATTTTCGCAATCACCTAAAGTCCTCATGGGTACACTATACATCAGACAATAATACACATAAAGATACCCCCGACCTATTCTGGCATGCCTCTAAGGCGGTAATGAGGGGCTGTATCACGGCCTTTACGGCCCAATACAACAAAAACAACAGACGAATTGATGGTGACTTTCTGGCGCAGTTAACCGCGGCGTACAATGACTACCTTTCTGACCCCTCCCTCGCATCTCAAAAAAAGTACTACGAGCTTAAGCAGGCCAGGGACACGTTTTTAACTCAACAACATCTCAAGTTTGACATACATAGGCAGGGTAGATACTTTCGCCAGGGTAATAAATCTGGTAAGCTCCTGGCCAAACTGGTTCATTCTTACCGCCCCAAATCCTATATAGCGGCTATAAACTCCCAGTCCAAACTGACTTCAGACAATAAAGACATTATGTCGGAATTTGTTAAGTATTACAAGGAACTATACACTAGCCAGACAATAGACCATGAGGCAAAGTTGAGATTCTGGGGCTCGGTGCAGTTACCCACTATTTCTGAGGAGCAAAAATCGGCCCTTAATGCCCCGATCCATGTACAAGAGATTATCAAAGCCATACGACATAGCAAATTAGGGAAGGCCCCAGGCCCAGATGGGCTGCCATCTGAATATTTCAAGCTTTTGAGTGAGGAAATGGCTCCCACTTTAGCCTCCCTGTTCTCAGCATACCTGGAAGGGGCATCACGATTAGATAAGCGTTTCTCAGAAGCGAACATTTGCTTGATTCCTAAACCTGACAGGGACCATACCCAGACCTCATCATACCGCCCAATCTCCCTTCTTAATGGGGATTACAAACTTCTTACAAAGATCCTGGCTGACCGTCTAGCGACGGTCTTGCCGTCTGTCGTACACATGGACCAGACAGGCTTTGTAAAAGGGAGGTCCTCGGTACTTAATATCCGGAAAGTCCTAGCCATCTCTTCACATTATTGGTATAATGCAACATCTCAAACCCCATCCAAACTGCCAGATGCGTGCCTTTTGGCACTTGACGCGGAAAAGGCATTTGATCGGATTGAGTGGGATCATTTGCACACTTCCCTAGAACAATTCGGAATTTCGGGTTGCTTTGCTGACTTCCTCCGTACACTGTATCAGGTCCCTATGGCATCCCTTATAGTCAATGGAGAGCTTTCCCCCTCTTTTACACTTCAAAGGGGAACTAGACAGGGCTGCCCCCTTTCCCCCCTGTTGTTTGATCTGGCCATAGAGCCCCTGGCCTCATACATTAGACAACATTGTGCAGGACTTGATGTGCTTGGACATAAATATCATCTCTCATTATACGCAGATGACCTACTCCTGTTTGTAGGTGACCCCAGTAACAACCTCCAGCCCCTCCTGGATACCATCAAGATATTCGGGTCCTTTTCGGGGTATAAAATCAATGTTGATAAATCGGAGGTAACCTGGTTGCAGAACCTCGGTGACACCACACTGTCAGGCAGTGGCCTCAGGGTCACAGAGGGATCCTTCAAATATCTTGGGATCCTTTTACACATTGATCCCACAAAACTATACCACCTCAACCTCACAGGAGTCATTGCAAACATCAAACAATTATTGTCAGGTTGGACAAGGCTCCCCTTGTCCCTTTCGGGGAGGATTCAGCTTTTTAAGATGATCGCCCTTCCTAAGCTCCTCTATCCGCTACAGATGCTGCCTCTTCTATTGACACATAAAGATGCTGCCTCTCTCCAGACCTCATTGGGTCGCTTTATCTAGCAAGGGAAAAAGCATAGGATAGGTAAAAAGTATCTATTTATGTCCTCGAGTGAGGGTGGGCTCCGCCTTCCAAACATTATCTGGTACAACTGGTCCACATTGTCTAAGATTGTCTTGGACTGGATGGTAGGGAATACATATTTCACCGTCCCTGAGTTAGAGGGTGGTCTTATTAGGCCTTTGCATCTTGCTTTCCTGCCCCACTCACCTCTCAAATCGCTTCCTTTATCCATACAATCTCATATATTATTCAAAGATCCTTTGAGGGCGTGGTCCGGGATTTGCAAGCTATGGGGGACACAACATCTAGTGACTAAATATTTGCCGATTCAGGGCAATCTACAGTTCATCCCTGGTTACACGACTGAAGTGTTTGCTACATGGCACCACCGACATCTTACAAGACTTCACCAACTTTTTAACCCACTCACTTTAGACATCATACCCTTTTCTGAATTGCAAAGCTCGCACGATCTCCCAGGGACACATAGGTTTGCGTATTTTCAATGCAGGCATTATCTGTATAAACTCATCTCGGACAAGCTGTTGACTACCGAGCCTTCCAACATTGATAAATTGTGTGCTCTAGCTAAGCAGGGCTCTTATAAGATATCGCACACTTATGACCTATTGCTTAAACACTGTGAAGGGCTTACTAGACAAGGACTTGTAACGAAATGGGCAAACAGTAGAGAACTGACGGTGGACTCTGACCTCATTACAGGGAGCCTCGGGAAGGTACATGCTAGTACAATCTCAGCCAATCTAAGGGAGACACATATGAAATTTATCCACCAGTCCTACATCACACCTGGCATTCGAGCTAGATGGGTCTCGGGGGCGGAGAATATCTGCAATAGGTGTAGGTACCCATCCCCAGATTGGATTCACTTATTGTGGGATTGCCCCAAGCTGAGAGGATTTTGGTTTAGAGTTTCTTATTGGTTGACAAAAGTAACAAATCAACAGGTGACCCTTACAGCACAACATGTTATATTTCTGATACCCAAAGACAGAATTTATAAGTTTGACATTTTTCTCACGACTGTCTTGATGCTGGCTAGGATGGTTATTCTGAAGGGGTGGGCTAGCAATAGAGCACCCCCACTCGGGCAGCTGCTTGGCAGAGTACACAACCAAATGTTGACTGAGCAGGCGGATACAAAGGGGGATCCAGAAAAAAGAGTCAGGAAATTTATCCACAAGTGGGAGGCTTACCTTCTATTTCTTTCACCTAGAGTAAGAGACAGTGTTATATACCCATTTAGAAATAGCCTTTTCATTTTGAATGAGAACCTCCGAGGTAAATGGTGCTTACAGACTGACTGACTTGTCTCGCTTATCTGTGAATACTTGAGGTCTTGACATTGGTACAATTACTGGATCTTGCTGCTTGGTCTGTGGGGGGCGAGTCGGAGGGTCCGGGTAAGTGCTAATGTTATTCTTTGCGAATTGTCTGTTCATATTTCTGTTTTTGTCTCTTTTCTTTGTTTTTGTTTTTGTTTTATTTTTGGTTGTTCACTTGAAAAAATGAAAATTGTGTGGACGGTTTGATTCCCTGCCTCTGCAGGAGGAAATCTTCCTTTATATCATCAGTAACTATGATGGACTTGGCAAATCTTACAAGTGCTTTAGCATTTCTTATTGTTCAACTTGTTATGTATATGGTGAATCATTTTGTCCTCACTATTAATAAATAAAGTTATTAAAAAAAAAAAAAAAGAAGAGAAAACATCAAAATGGTAGAAGATAGTAAAAGTATGCAAAGAAGACCAAGTCATTGCTTTGCAAATCTGATCAACAGAAGCTTCATTCTTAAAAAGCCCAGGAAGTAGAAACTTACCTAGTAGAATAATCCTCCGAGGCGGGAATCCACCCGACTCCAAATAAGCATGATGAATCAAAAGTTTAAGCAAGATGCCAAATAAATGGCAGAAGCCTTTTGACCTTCCTAACACCAGAAAAGATAACCAATAGACTAGAAGACTATCTGAAATCTGAATAGCTTCAACATAAGATTTCAAAACTCTTACCATATCCAAAGAATGTAAGAATCTTACCAAAGAAGTCTTAGGAAAAGACAATAATTCCTCCCTAATGTTGATAGAAATCACAACTTTAGGTAAGAATTGAAATGAGGATAGCAAAAACCACCTTATCCTGATGAAAAAATCAGAAAAAGGAGACTCACAAGAAAGAACAGATAATTAAAAATTGTTCTAGCTGAAGAGATGTCTAAAAAGAACAATACTTTCCATGAAAGTAAATAATGTCTAGAGAAAACATATGCTCAAATAGAAGAGCCTGTAAAGCCTTTAGAACCAAATTAAAACTCCAAGGAGGAGAAATTGGCTTAATGACAGGTTTGATAAGAACCAAAGCCTGAACAAAATAATGAATAACAGGAAGGAACACGGCCTTACCCTGATGAAAAATCAGAAAAGGAGATCCACAAGAAAGAGCAGAAAACTCAGAAACTCTTCTAGCAGAAGAGATAACCAAAAGGAACATTACTTTCCAAGAAAGTAATTTTAATGTCCAGAGAACGCAAAGATTCAAACGGAGGAGCCTGTAAAGCCCTCAGTACCAAATTGAGACTCCAAGGAGGAGATATTGACTTAATGACAGGCTTAATACAAACCAAAGCCTGTACAAAACAATTAATATCAGAATGAATAGCAATCTTTCTGTGAAAAAGAACAGAAAGAGTAGAGATTTGTCCTTTCAAAGAACTTGCAGACAAAACCTTATCTAAACCAACCTGAAAAATTGTAAAATTCAAGGAATTCTAAAAGAATGCCAAAAGAATTTATGAGAAGAACACCAAGAAATGAAAGTCTTCCAAACTCGATAATAAATCTTTCTAGAGACAGATTTACAAACCTGTAACATAGTATTAATCACTGAGTCAGAGAAACCTCTATGACTAAGAATCAAACGTTCAATCCCCATACCTTCAAATTAAATGATTTGAGATCCTGATGGAAAAATGGGCCTCGAGATAGAAGGTCTGGTCTTAATGGAAATGTCCAAGGTTGGCAACTGGCCATCCGAATGAGATCCGCATACCAAAACCTGTGAGGCCATGCTGGAACCACCAGCAGTACAAACAAACGCTCCATTAGAATTTTGGAAAAACTAGAGGCGGAAGATATAGACAGAATGATAATTCCAATGAAGTGTCAATGCATACGCTACTTCCGCCTGAGGATCCCCGGACCTGAAATAGGCCACTGGGAAGTTCCTTGTTAAGACGAGAGGCCAACAGATCTATTTCTGGAAGCCCTCACATCTGAAAAATTGAAAAACATATCTGGGTAAAGACCATTCTCCCGGATGTAAAGCTTGATTAACAGAGATAATCCGCTTCCCAAACGTCTATACCTGGGAAAAGGACCCCAGAATTTAGTTAGGAGCTGGATTTAGCCCAAGCAATATCCGAGATACTTTTGTCACAGTCTAAAGACTGATAGTCACACCCTGATGATTGACATACACCACAGATGTGATAATGTCTGGAAAAAAAAACAATAAACGTCTCTTCTTCAAAAGAAACCAACTGAAGAACTCTGGGAATGCACGGAGTTCCAAAATATCAAATGGTAATCTCGCCTCCTGAGATTTCCAAACCCCTTGTGCTGACAGAGAACCTCAGACAGCCTCCCAACCTAAAAGACTCGCATCTATAGAGATCATGGTCCAGGTTGAAAGAATCGAAGAGACCTGTAGAACTAAATGATGGTGATCTTAACCACCGAATCAAAGATAGATAAACATAGAATTTGAAGATTTAAAAAGTGAAATCCTAGAATCCCTGCACCATTATGTAGCATAAAAAACTGGAAAGGTTTTCTATGAAAATGAGCAAAGGGAAATGAATCCAATGCTGCAGCCATAAGACCTAAATTTCCATGCATATATAGCAACTGAAGGAAACAATAAAGACTGAAGGTACCGACAGACGGAACTCAATAAGAAAAAAATCATTTATCTGTTAGAGACAAAGACAGTGACACAATCTATCTGGAAACCTAAAAAAGGTGACCCTTGTGTGAGGAATCAAGAGCTTTTGATAAAAAGATCCTCTAATCATGTCTTGAAAAAACAAAGTTGAATCATATGAGATTCCGTAATCTCAGAAAATAAAAATAATCTGAATGAAGACTGAAATGAAGATATGCATCTATTGTATCTAATGAAAACAAATAATGCTATCACTGACCAAAAAAAGTCAGAATAGACCATACAAATACCAATCTAAAAGACGGTACATTTATATAATAAAAAGATTTTCTATCTTTGGAACAATGAATAGTTTTGAATAAAAGCCCAAAACCCAGATCCTAAAAATGGAACTGGAATAAATACCCCAGAAGATTCCAGATCTGAGCAGCGCTTGATCCTCAACAGGTGATCAACCGCACTTCAACATTACCCAAAATATATGGGACTGAAACACATTAAGTAAAGTGTTAGCCTTACTGGAATAGCTGGAATATAATAGAGAGAAAAAGACTTCTCACAGACGGTTTTACTTCAAATTCTATTTTGTACCCAAAATCTAAGAATTTTGGACCGAATAGAACCAAAAAAAAACTTCTAATTAAAAAAATGTTACTTGGGTAAGAATTTAGAATTTTGTTCTTTAGTAAGAACAACCAAACTAAAATAAGCTTAAAGTTTTAGTCTAAGAACTTAATCTTGAAGCCCAGAGTAACAGTTAAGAATTTAATCCAATATGAATCAAATAATTGATTATCTTGGAAAAAAAGAAATAAGGATTTTTTAGAAATCACAAAATTTCTTCTAGCTAAAAACAGCTAAAAACATAGATTAAACCTCATTTGTGAAAATATTCAATAAAAATGAAGAAACAAATAAAATTATTAGCATGTTAATCCAGTTAAGGGACCAGCCAACACACCGGACTTGCATAAACAAAAATGCAAGACAACAAGACAAATGCAACAGCACCCAGTCTGAACCTCAAATGAGCAGTAGACTTTGTCCCTTAACAATGCTAAATAATACATAATCTGATACTTGATCTTTAAAGTAAACAGAAAAAATGGAGCAAAAGCAACATCATCCAAATAAATTACAGGTCCAAGAAAAGTACCTGAAAATAAAAAATTTTCCTTAAATAGGATACAACCATTTAAAAAGAAAATAAATACTATTTTGCTATAGAAACAATAGCATAATTTAGCAGGAGTAGAGATAGCCCCATTAAATTGGAGAACCCTCAAGATTGAATTTAACTGCCGGCAAAGAATATAATTTAAAACCTTTGAAGAAAATTGTCAGCCTATTCCATTCCCTAGTATGAAGGAATGGAAAAAAACATCTGAAGACACAGATGATAAAATAAGCAGAAATAAAATGTTAGCTAGTTTTGAAAAAGAACTAGTTACCTCAATATCCAAAATAATCAACACCTTTTCAACAACAAACAAATGTACTCTAATAAAAAATAAAAAGTAGATTTGTTAGTGTCAATATCTGATGAAGAAAAGTTCTGAAAGAGAAAAAACATCATCAGAGAAGGATAATTCAGTATGTTGTTGGTCATTTGAAACTTTATCAAAAAGAAGTTTGAAAAAGACCTAAAAAATTTTAATAGAAGGCGCAAAGTCAGACAAAGCCTTTAACCTAGAATCAGAAAAATATTCTTATAAATTTTCTAAGTATATCTTGTACATAAGATGTAAAAAGAAAAGCAATACATAAAGCATAAATACTAATGGATTCTGCATGTAAAAGTTTATCCTGATAACTTATTACAAACCATAGCTAAAGATAAAGATTCATAACATTTAAAATAAATGAACTTAGCTTTGGTAGAACTTCTTAGTCAACAGGAATCCCTCAGTATGTTCTGATCCAGGAATAATTTATGGAAAATCTTGCAATATGTAATAGAAAAAAACAACATATAAAGCAAAATTATCAAATTCCTTAAATGACAGTTTCAGGAATGGGGAAAATGCAAAACAAACAAGCCTCTAGCAACCAGAAGCAACAAAAAAGTGAGACTGAAATAATGTGAAAAAAAGTGGCGCCAAGTATGACGCCCACATTTTTTGGCGCCAAGTATGACGCCCACATTTTTTGGCGCCAAGTATGACGCCCACACTTTTTGGCGCAAAAAAAGTCTAACACACAAGCGTAAAAAATGACGCAACCACGTGTAAACTTCCGGCGTCAACTATGTCGCCGGAAATGACAAAATTTTGCGCCAAAAAAGTTTGCGCCAAGAATGATGCAATAAATTGAATCATTTTCTGCCCCCGCGAGCCTAACAGTCCGCAAGGAAAAAAGTCAATTAGAAAATTTCTTTAAGGTAAGAAAAAATATTTATTCATATGCATTTTCCCAAATAATGAAACTGACAGTCTGAAAGAAGGAATACTGATTATCCTGAATCATGGCAAATATAAGTTTAAAGACCCTATATTTAGAACTTTAAGTATGAAGTGCCCAACCATAGCTTAGAGTGTCACAAAAAATAAGACTTACTTACCCCAGGACACTCATCTACATATAGCAGATAGCCAAACCAGTACTGAAACGAGAATCAGTAGAGGTAATGGTATATAAGAGTATATCGTCGATCTGAAAAGGGAGGTAAGAGGTGAATCTCTACGACCGATAACAGAGAACCTATGAAATAGATCCCGTAGAAGGAGACCATTGAATTCAAATAGGCAATACTCTCTTCACATCCCTCTGACATTCACTGCACTCTGAGAGGAAAACCGGGCTCCAGCCTGCTACGAAGCGCATATCAACGTAGAATCTAGCACAAACTTACTTCACCACCTCCACGGGAGGCAAAGTTTGTAAAACTGAATTGTGGGTGTGGTGAGGGGTGTATTTATAGGAATTTTAAGGTTTGGGAAACTTTGCCCCTCCTGGTAGGAATGTATATCCCATACGTCACTAGCTCATGGACTCTTGCTAATTACATGAAAGAAATAGAGAAGTGGCAGTAGCCTTCTGTCCCTTACGCTTCCCCGTATAGATGACAAACAAAGAGGAAGATTGTCTGAATTCCTTAGTAGCCTGAAGATAGAACTTCAAGGCACGAACTACATCTAGATTATGAAGCAAACGTTCATTTGCTACAGAAGGATTAGGACACAAGGAAGGAACAACAATTTCTTTATTGTTACGATTCGACACCATCTTAGGGAGGAACCCTAGTTTAGTGCGTAAAACCACTTTATCAGCATGAAAAACCAGATAAGGGGGATCACATTGCAAAGCAGAAATCTCAGAAACTCTGCACGCAGAGACAATATCCAACAAACAAAGAATCTTCCAAGATAACAATTTAATGTCAAAAGTATGCACAGGCTCAAACACACTAAGAACAAGATTTTTGATTCTCTTGAATTAACAATGTAAAGGAGTAGGGGGATAGAGAGAATGGGTGGACTGTATATCATATTATTATTATTACTACAGGGATTTGCTTTTGCTAATTGATTTATAACTGATTGAATTGTAAACTTATCTGATGTTCTTTTTCTTGTTTTTTTTTGTTTCTTTTCTTTCTATGTTGGATTGTTGAAGTTATAAAAAAAACAAAAACAAACAAGATTGAGGCTCCAAGGCAGAGCCCCAGATCTAAACACGGGCCTGATCCTAGCCAGAGCCTTAACAAAGGACTGCACATTTAGAAGCTCAGCCAATCTTTTGTGCAGTAACACCGACAGGGCCGATATCTGTCCCTTCAGGGAACAAGCAGATAGGCCCTTTTCCAGTCCATCCTGGAGGAAAGCTAAAATTCTGGCAACCTTAAACTTATGCCAGGAAAAGCCACACTCTTTACACCAGTACAAGTAAGTCCTCCACACTTTATGGAAGATATGACGAGTAACTGGTTATGAGCTTGAACCAGCATGTCGATAACACTCTCAGAGAACCCTCTTTTGGCTAAGACTAAGCGTTTAATTCCACGCAGTCAGCCTCAGAGAATCTAGATTTTGATGAACGAAGGGACCCTGTATCAGCAGATCTCGGCGACAACGTAACCTCCACTGAGGAGATGAGGACATCCCCACCACGTCTTTTGCGGCCAGGATGGAGCAATCAAAAACACAGATGCTCGCTCCTGCTTGATGCGAGCCACCACACGAGGGAGAAGCTGTAAAGGAGGAAAAAGATATATGAGACTGAACCTCCATGGTACTTATAGGGCATCTATCAATTCTGCCTGAGGATCCCTTGACCCGTACCTGGGTAGCTTGGTATTGAGGTGGGATGCCATGAGATCTATCTCTGGCGTCCCCCACTCGCTGCATATCTCTGCAAACACCTCAGGTTTCCCCTGGGAGAAAGTATTGCCTGATGAGAAAGTCTGCTTCCCAGTTGTCCACATCCGGAATGTGGATAGCTGACCGCAAACATTTGTGAGTTTCCGCCCACTCTACTATGTGAGATACTCTCATTACCAAGGAACATCTCGTTCCCCCCTGATGGTTGATATAGGCAACCAAGGTTATATTGTCTGATTGGAATCTGATAAACTGGGACAAACCCAGAAGGGGTCAAGCCTTCAAGGCGTTGAAGATTGACCGGAGTTCCAAAATATTGATCGGAAGGGAGGACTCCTCCTGAGTCCACAGACCTTGTGCCTTCTTGGCACCCCAAACGGCTCCCCAGCCCGAAAGGCTTGTGTCCGTAGTCACAATCTCCCAGGACGGTCTCAAAAAGCACGTGCCTTGGAATAGATGATCTGGACAGAGTCACCAGGAGAATGGGTCTGATTACCTCAATACACTGAGCCACTGAGGGTCTCGAGGAGGCCTGGAGGGCAAGACATGCAGAAGTAGCTTGCTACGTCTCTGATCTGTGAGGAATATTCTCATAGATATTGAGTCTATTATACTTCCAAGGAAATTCACCCTTGTACTTGGAGTAAAAGAACTCTTTTCCAAGGTTATCTTCCATCCATGTGATCGATGAAGACTGAGAAGGGACTCAATGTTCTTCCGCTAGACGAAAAGATGGTGCCTGTACCAAAATATTGTCCAGGTAAGGCGCTACTGCAATACCTTTTGTTCTGGTAACAGCTAGAAGAGCCCCCAGAACCTTTTTAAATGTCCTTGGAGCAGTAGCTAGGCCAAACGGAAGAGATATGAACTGGAAGTGCTGAACCAGAAACGCAAACCTCAGGAACTGAAAATGTTCACTGTGAAGGTATGTATGCTTCAGGTCTATTGTGGTTATAAACTGTCCTTCCTGAACCAGAGCCATATTGTATTCATCTTGAAAGAGGGAACACTCATAAACTTGTTCAGGCACTTTAGGTCCAGAATTGGACTGAAAGTTCCCTCCTCCTTTGGAACTAAGAAAAGGTTTGAATAAAACCCCAAACCTCTTTCTGCTGTAGGTACTGGAACCGGGATCCCGTACACAACCTAAGAAGGCAGCCCTCTTTTCTGGTCTTGTCGAAAGACTAGAGAGTAGGAATCTTCCCCTGGGTGGATGATGCTTGAATCTTATCCTGTATCCTTGAGATACAACCTCCAGGACTCATGGATCCTGTACATCCTGGAACCAAGCTTCTGAAAAAAGAGACAGTCTGCCCCCCCTACACGATCCGATACCGGAACGGGGGCCACCCCTTCATGCCGATTTGTTCTCAGTTGGCTTCTAAGTCTGTTTAGACTTATTCCAGGAGTGAGCCGGCTTCCAAGTACTCTTGGGCTGCTCGGACTTGGAAGAGGACTGCTGTCGTTGTGACTTGTAAGCACGAAAGGAACGAAAATTAAACATTTGCCCTCCTTTAGGCCTATTCCTCTTATCCTGCCGTAGGAAGGCACCTTTCCCTCCGTTAACCGTAGAGATAATGGAGTCCAGCCCTGGACCAAATAAAATCTTCCCCTTGAAGGGAAGAGAAAGGAGTCTGGATTTAGAAGTCATAACCGTAGACCAGGACTTCCCCTTGAAGGGAAGAGAAAGGAGTCTGGATTTAGAAGTCATAACCGCAGACCAGGACTTCAACCAGAGAGCCCGGCGGGCTAGAACCGCAAAGCCAGAAGCGTTTGCATTTATGTGAATAATCTGCATATTCACGTCACAGATGAAGGAGTTAGCAATTCTCAGTGCCTTAATTCTCTCCTGAATATCCTCGAGGGGAGTCTTCACCTCAATGAGCTCCGATAGAGTGTCACACCAGTAGGTAGCTGCTCCAGCAACCGCGGCTACAGCTGCCGCCGGTTTAAATAAAAACCCTGTATGTTGAGACATCTTCCTCAGAAAAGTTTCCATTTTTTTATCATTAGGCTCTCTAAAAGAAGAACTATCCACCAGATGGATAGTAGTATGCTTAGCTAGCGTGAAGATAGCGTCATCCACCTTCGGGATGGAGGCCCACAAATCTAATTGAGAGTCAGGGCCCGGGAATAATTTTTTAAAAGTAGACAAAGGGGAAAAAGAAGTTCCTACTCTTTCCCATTCATTACTAATAATGTTCGCCATCTTAACTGTCACAGGAAAAGTCAGAGGGACCTTCCTATCTTTGTAAACCCTGTCTAATTTAGGGATTGTAGGCTCCTCAGGGAGTGTAGCCTCTGGAACCTCTAGAGTAGAGAGAACCTCCTTTAATAAAAAACGCTGAAGGAGGTTTAGTAACTGAAGTCTCCGACTCTGAAAGTTCACCCTCTGAAGCTGGAAAAAAGCCCCCTCCAGATGGAGGATTAGTTGAGCCACGGTGAACTGCATGTGGAGCGGGTACTGTAGAAAGGGTAGTAATTTCTCAGGACCCAGATTCCTGAGAAGTAGACGGCTCAGAAGGTTTAACAGCGCTATGAGTATTAGTAGGCTTGTCTCCCTTCTTAGACTTTAGAACAGTGTTTAGGCAAATGGAACAAACTTGAGCAGACGGGCAAACCACAGCCTCCTCACAATATAAACAGGAATTATTAATCAATAGAGAAGGAGCAGAACCTTATAATGTAGTATAATTCTATTTAAAAAACGGCACCTTAATATTCCCAATGGCTGGGGCACTCACCACCTCCTAGACCCAGACAGCTAACAGTGAAAACGCTCTCCACAGAAATTATGTCTTCAGTAAGATCTTAGAAAATGAAAGAGACCGCACCCGGTCACGTGGTACATAAGACAGGACTTTCCCAGCTATGAAAAAGGGTGCCAAGCTATTATGAGCTGCGCAACACTTCAAAAAAGGAAAATGAAACCTGTCTGTTCCAAGCCAAAAACTCTCACATTAAGCAGATATAAATCCCCAAACTGTTCAAATAATCTCACTTTAGGAGATATTAACCCTTGATCCTATCGAGGTATAAAATAGCCCCACTGACCCTGTATAGCGTTTTAAATTGTATATATAAACAACGGTCTTACCCTCCAGGATCCATGCTGTGGAACAGGCATAGCCGCTCAAGTGTGACCGTCTTGCAGCAGCGCTTCTGACATTGACTTGAGTGTGTAGTAGCAAGCAGTGAAACTCATCAACACTGATTGCTCAGGAGCTGTTAGAGACAGTCTGGATGGGTTCACAGAAAAAAAATCATCAATACTCTCACTGAGAGGTTGACATGATTACTTAAAACTCCAGTCCTTTCGCGAAGGGAACATACCCATTAGAGGACTATACAAATCTTCTGACACTTCTCTGCCACCTCCTATAGTGATGAAAGGCAAAGAATGACTGGGGGGGGGGGGGGGAGGGATATTTAAGCCTTTAGCTGGGGTGTCTTTGCCTACTCCTGGTGGCCAGGTGTTGTATTTCCAACAGTAAGGAATTAAGTTGTGGACTCTCCCTGCCTTATGGAAGGAAACTAATCTTTATATATTTCAAATGCATTATAATGTATATTCCCCAATAAATTTGATTTATTTTTATTAACTCTTCCAAAATACAACTGCATTTTTTTCCCTTCACCAAGTTATTATCTTTTGTACAAGTCAGAGAATACTACAATCAGTACAGACTAAAGACAGAAAAGTGACCGTCTGTTCACAGATTGCTGGGTCTCTCATATTAAATCTCTATAATTAAATTATCTGGAAATCAGCACTCTGTTTAATGAACACAAAAATGAATTAATGGCAATAATAGAATGCACAATATCATTTACACAAATAGGAATGTTTAAAATTGTTGTTGTTTTGTTTTTAAGTTCAAGATGAAATCATTCCTGTTGTATGCATAGACATTTCAAATTAATTCTAAGATGACGTTTGAGAACTCACCTGTGTTTTTCCCAGAAGTCTATAGGCCTGCTGCACCTTGGTATAATGACCAACATCAAAGTTTTTGCATATTTTAGAAAGGGCAACATCTAATTGTTCCTGTGAAAATAAAGATAAATAAGGCTCAAGTGCTTTAGGACCCAAATCAACAAAGGCACTGCTATGACTTTCCTGAATTCCCCCCCCCATAGCTTATTCAATATATAATTTCATAATACCAAAGAAAATTATACTTTTACTTTCTAAAAAACATTCCTTACATTAAAGGGACACTGAACCCAAAATGTTTATTTCGTGAATCACTAATGTAAAGGAATTTAGCCACATGCTGTTAACCTTAAAAGGGACACTGAACACAATTTTTTTTCTTTTGTGATTCAGATAGAGCATGCAATTTTAAGCAACTTTCTAATTTACTATTATTATCAATTTTTCTTTGTTCTTTTGCTATCTTTATTTGAAAAAGAAGGCATCTAAGCTAAGTAGCCAGCCAGTTTTTGATTCAGAACCCTGGACAGTAATTTTTTATTGGTGGGTGAATTTATCCACCAATCAGCAAGAACAACCCAGGTTGTTCACCAAAAATGGGCCAGCATCTAAACTTACATTCTTGCTTTAAAAAAAAAGATACCAAGAGAATGAAGAAAATTTGATAATAGTAAATTAGTAAGTTGCTTAAAATTGCATGCTCTATCTGAATCACAAAAGAAAAAAAGTAAATTTATGCTTACCTGATAAATTGATTTCTTCTATGGTAAGAGGAGTCCACAGATTTATCCTTTACTTGTGGGATATTATCCTTCCTAACAGGAAGTGGCAAAGAGCACCACAGCAGAGCTGTCTATATAGCTCCACCCCCCAGTCATTCGACCGAAGGTACAGGAAGAAAAAGGAGAAACTACAAGGTGCAGAGGTGACTGAGTTTAAATTAAAAAAAATATATAATCTGTCTTAAAATGACAGGGCGGGCCGTGGACTCGTCTTACCATAGAAGAAATCAATTTATCAGGTAAGCATAAATTTACTTTTCTTCTATAAAGGTAAGAGAAGTCCACGGATTCATCCTTTACTTGTGGGATACAATACCAAAGCTACAGGACACGGATGAACGGGAGGGACAAGACAGATGGTTAAACAGAAGGCACCACTGCTTGAAGAACATTTCTCCCAAAAACAGCCTCCGAAGAAGCAAAGGTATGGTGGAGCTCTACCAGTCCACCCGGAGAGCTCCACCATCCGCTTCCCTTGGAAGAGCTCCACCATCCGCTTCCCTTGGAAGAGCTCCACCATCTGAAGAGGAGCACATAGCTGTATTTGTTCCTGATGCAGCACCAGCTGTATTTGTTCCTGATGCAGAACCAGCTGTAGTTGTTCCTGATGCAGCACCAGCTGTATTTGTTCCTGATGCAGCACCAGCTGTAGTTGTTCCTGATGCAGCACCAGCTGTATTTGTTCCTGATGCAGCACCAGCTGAGTATGTCCCTGATGCACCAGCAGCTAGAGCTGAACCTGCGCCTAGAATCCCTGCTGGTCAACAGCCTGTAGATCCTCTGTATTCTCCCATGGGCGACGAATACATTTCCCTCCAGAGGAGGCTCATAGCAAGCTGTGAGAGAACACAAAGAGACCAACACAGGTTTCACAGGAACCAACAGAGTTTACTCCAGCGCACCATCGAGCTGCAACGGGACATGGCAGCATCCTTAAATGGAATAGTCCAAAACCAGTCTCAGATGATGAGAGTATATTTTGGATATGCAGGTGCAGAATGACAACAGATGGCGGGAACAAAACCAACTGTTGGGTGTGTTGGTGGAGCACTTCACACACGAGCAGGACACTGCCTCCACCATCTCATCTGTGGCCAGCACTCCAGCACATTCATCTGAATCCACACAACCCAGGAGAACAGGAGATCCACCTCATCCCCCTCATCCAAGAAGTCTACAAAAAAAATATATTGTTATATTTCAGCATAAATCTTGTCCTCTGTTATTTACCATATAATTGTCATCCACATCCATGTGAGGGGTGTTTTAGTACACTAATATTGTTCAAACATATAATAAGGCCTGTGTGGAAATGGCCCAAAAAAGGTAATACCATCATGTTTATGACATATTCATGTTCTATAAACCACATCATTTAGTTATTCTGAGAACTAGAAGGGTGCAATCGCACTACACAAATATTTGGGGGAAGCCAGTAAAATACCTACTGTCGGTAGACTTTATTTGTTGACTGGAGTGCTTATGCAAAAGACAATGGTTTTGAACACTATTAGCTAAAAAAAAAAGGAATTTTAACTCGCTGCAGGATGCATTTTGATAGCACTTCCTTCTCCCCGGGGAGAAGGAAATGCTATAGAAATGCATCCTGCAGTGAGTTAATATTCCTTTTTTTAACTAATAGTGTTCCACATCACATAGTTGTGTATGAAGGGTACATATAGTTATATTCAATTATAAGATGTAAATCAAGGTTTCTCACATCCAATAGAAATTGACACATGTGCAGGGATAGGCACGAGCCAAGGCTGTGGCAGACATTTTCTAAGGTAAAGACCTTAAGTGAAGGACACCTTGCCTATCCCTGCACATGGGTATATATATATCTAAATAATAATGTTTTTACAGAAGGTGTGAACATAAGGTATAAACATCCATTTTCATTCTTCTTAATGATCAAGTCAATAAATCATAGTGACCAAAACATGAATTAAACTAATGATATATTTTCAGTAATTAGGGTGGTTAAGGGAATGGGGGTGGGATATAGTAGTTTCACTTACATGCAGTGTAAATACGCAGTATGTAATTCGATGCCCAGCTGCAGCAGGGGCAGCACCATGACCAGGGACCTCAGCAGCAACTATAGAATCAGCATGTGTAGACAGAACAACAGGGGATTGTAGGGATTCCAGCACCCCTTGTGCCCCATGATGCACCCTTGTGCCCAATGATGCACCCTTGTGCCCAATGATGCTGCCTCTCTATGGAAAGCAGGAAATCATGGTGGCTAATGAGGATGTGCTTTGGCGGGTTTTTAGGCTTCCTGTTGAGAGGTTGTGCTGTTTGTGATTGGTTTGACACACTTGCAGGGGCAAGTGCCTATCCTGGTTAATGTCAGCACAATTATTTGTCGAAAACAAATTGCAAGAAAGCACTTAAGTTATGGTTTAGTTTGTTAAAATAGGGTATTTTTGATTAATGAATACAATATATAACCAAAAGCTTATAGTAAACTGATAAAAGAAAAGCCTTAAGAATTTGGGGGATTACATTAATTTGTTTTCCCCTGAAAAATATTTATATTATTTTAATGGATATTTACATGTTCCTGTTATCAATGAAGAGTAATAAATAATAAATGCTTTGAAGAGGTTAACTATTTGTGATCAAGCTGCTGATATGTATGTTGTTAAGCATGCATTTCTTAGGCCTTCAGAGAGTTAAGTTGGTTTCTAAGTCAGTGCAAGGGTTGCTGCGCCTGCAAATTGTGGCGAGATGAGAATGGAGTAGATTTTCTGAATTCTGCGTGCGTAAGTCCTTACGTTGTATATTTGATACCAAATTGCGCCTGTTTTGTATGTCAGTCTAAGTTACGCCGTATATAGGATACCAAAACCGCGCAAAATTTGGAGTTGCGACGTTCCTGTAGAACATGGAGAAGAATGACCCCCCCCTCAAAAAAAAAAGGCCTTGATTTGCAGCAATTAAAGGAGAGCACTGACCAGTCATGGCAAAAACTGAACCTGGTACTGAGCTCTGGCTGTGCGCCATCTAGGACCTTTCTCTGTATCCCTGAGAAAACTATGACTAAAATTTAAGGATCTTGAACAGACTGAGATCAGGCCTTTTGAAAGGTATCTGGAACAAAGGCCACCCCTTCATGCTGACTTTTTAGAGGAACTGATTGTGGAAGAACTTCCAGGAGAATTCATTTTTGTGAAGAGGAAGACAGATTTTGGTTCAGAGAAGTAAGGATTTTGCGTGCGTCGGGTTGCGAGCACAAAGAGACAAACTTAAAATATTGAATGCACTTTCCCCCCACTCATGCACAAACCCGATTGTTTATTCTCATGTGCGCTAACCCAACATGAAAATATTTCATATTCCAGTGTTCTTCACGTAAAAGAATATGTTGTATTTATTCATAAATAAACATATATATATATATATATATATATATATATATATATATATATATATATATATATATATATATATCTAATGACATTTTGATACAATATTTATCTATACCTATATATATATATATATATATATATATATATATATATATTTAAAAATACTTAGAACAAATTATGGTATGAACACGACATGTCTTATGTGTGTACATATAAATACACATACACACATATAAACACATCCATACATATATATATATATATATATATATATATTCATACATATCTAACTTTAGAGATGTGTATGTATGTATCTCAATGTTAAAGCCCTTTTTTCATAGCATCTGAGATTTCATATCTTTAAGCCCTTATAACTTGTGTGCAATTTTTTTTATATCATTATTATTAGATTGTATTTTGTAAGTGTACTTTGTAATGTATTAATGATGTTTTGTGAGACTTTTTTGTTTCATGAAACAGTTAACCAGAGCTCTGAGGACCCGCTAACCCGAATAGCGTTAACTTGATTTGCACTAAAATTATCAACTTGTAATACGAATGATAAACCGGATGCGGGCAAACACCTGCAATAAACCCCTTATAACTCACACACAATCGTTTGAGCTCCACTTGTAATCTGACCCACTGTCTCCTGAATTCCTAGACTAAAATGTGTCTGGCTATGAGAGAGGTAACTATGTCATATTAAGGTGTCCCTTGGCTATGCTGTACTTTAACCAGTGTACATACTAATAGCCTGTGGGCTATGTGAGTGCATAAGTGTTTTTCTTACTTACCTTGAATGCACTCAGTCCACTGTGCTATCAGCTGCCGAAAAGTTTGCTTCCAGCAGAGAGCCCAACCAGTGGTGTGCAAGCAACAGAATAGGATTTTTGTTAGGAGTACAACGATGACTCAACAGGAGGAGGCTGAGGGACAGGTCCCCACGACACCTGTGGTAGGCTTGGGCCTAAATTCCATAGGGAAATATATTGTCATTACCCAACACTCCATTCACCCCTCAGTTCAATGCCCGCTGCATAAGGGGGATTATGGGTTCCACATACATCTGAGAACACCTTTCAATGAAGAATCTGGAGCACTTAAAAAACTGGCATACCAGATAGGTGGGAGGGATGAAGTGCTCTTGCAGTTTTGGGTATCTTTGCTCCTCCTAGTGGTCAGGAGTTGAATCCCAGGAGTAATGGCTTGTGGACTCTCATCACCTTATGAAAGAAACTCAGTATCATACTATCTTCAGTAAATGTATAGCCAAGGTAAGAAGTTTTAGGAAACAGATGAAAGAAGTCAGGCATGAGCGAGCAAAACATTGCCTTTGCATTGGTTTAAGCCAATGCGACTTGCAAATATATAAACCTAAACATAGTAAGCTGGCTGGTAATTAAATATGTGCAAGGGAGACTGAGTGTCTGTCTTAAACAACAGAAGTGTTGTTATACCTACCCTATATTAAACCTATATGCTTAACAAAGGATACTAAGACAACAAAATAAATTTAGTATTCAAAGTAAAATTGTCAAGTTGTTTAAAATTGCATGACAAAAATGAAAAAGCTGACATGTTTAGTGTGGAAATATATTTTTAAATGATGTGGTACCATTCAAAAGTGTATCAACACATACAAGACGTTGTGACTATAATAACAGAACAAGCACTAACAAGTATATTAAAATGCTTTTTGGCAAATTTGCAATACATTACTCAAATTCAATGGTTATGCTCCTTTAATATCTTTAATATACAATACAAGACTAGAGAGACAATGTTTGAAACAAAGTTTCTATCAGATGTTGTGAAATCAAGGGGTTGAATAATAACTCTAAGTACTCAGTGTATACTGGAAACTACAAAAGTTACATCTACTGACCTGTACAAGCGGCAAAACACTATTAACAATCTCCCTGTGGTATATCTATACAGAGGTTTTCAACTTCAGCTATAAGGTACCCCTAACAAGCAAGATTTTAAAATATTTCCCTGCTTGGGCTGATCAGTTGTTCAATTATTTTGACTAACTCTCGTATGTATAGTTTAGGGAAATCATTTAAATATACTCAAATAGGGATGAGTGAGGGTAGAAGTGATAATTCATAATACTTCCTAGCGAGTAAACAACTGTACTTTACATAAAAATCAGCATATGCAACCATTTTTAAAAAACGAGCCACTGTTTTTTTTCCCCAAACTGCTGTCTAATTAGTTTTTGTGAAATATGCAAAACACCAGTGGAATTTTAATTCAGACTAAATGACATATGATCTTTATTTAATTGATGAAAATAAACGTACACATTTGTCATTATAGCCCAAAGTACGCGATTCACTGAAAACCACGTTAGGTTTGAAAAACAGCCTAATGCATGAAACATTGTAAAAAGAATTTCCATGAATATTTGTAAAAAAAAAAAAAAATATATATATATATATATATATATACACACACAAGGAAATATAATATATAAGGAAATAAGATTTGATAAGTTTGACCTTAAATATAAAGAATTAAAATGAAGAAAATAGAAAAGCAATATTTAGTCATAAATATGCATAAACAATTTTACAGTATAAAAGCTACTATGTATAAACATATATATTCTTTAGAAATACCAAAGAATGTAATTCAGTGAAATGTTATAATAAATAATGCATATTGTCAGAGACTACTCAATAGACCCAGTATATTCAAGTGCCCAAGCCCAGGGATATTATCAGTATAAATAAATGCTTCCAATATCCATCTAGAAATGAAATTTAGGACAAAAGGTGACTGTGGAACTCCAGACAATAATATGAACACCAATTATCTACATAAATACAAAGTCAAAGTATACTTTTCTGTATAAAATATTTTTTTTTAATAAACAAACAACCATCTATGTTAGTATACTATAGTATTGGGCTGTGATTCTAACCACGATGACTGGATGAACTAGGGCTGGGGTGGCAAACCTATTGTATACGTGCCAAGGTGGCTCTCAAAACTACCACCACACTGCATGGTTTCATTGGCTACAACTATAGTACTTAAAGGAAGACAATCCTTGTCTTGGATTAGATCTTTAAGTATACACCAGCAAAAAGGAACAGAAAACATAAAAGTACAAGATGCCTATTTTTCCTTTTCTAAAATAAAATGTTAAGAGGGATTTCATCTAGAATTTTCTTACCACCACAAGTCTCCTTTCCCGAGAATCAAAAAATAATCAGGAATGGAGACCTTTTTTGTGATGGAGGAATCTTCCAGTTGGCTTTAAAGGGATATTAAACTGTTGGGCACAACTACCGTAGAATATTTACTACTCACTATGTTATTGCATTTCCTTTTGTTTCTGCAGCTCTTTTCAAATCCATTCTCCTGTTTTAATTGCTTAAAGGTGCCAGATACTGAAGCCCTCTTTGTACTGGGGATTGCTATCTTGGAGCTCAGGTATTCTCACAGCCTGTGCACACTCATAGATCAGTAATATCTATGCCTGGGGGCACTGGGGGAGCAGATTGCTATACAGTGTTGGGTGTTTGTTGCCCAAGCCAAAAGCTGTACAATCTTGTACTGTGCCAACAGCTAACAGTGGTGCAAATATTTCTGAAGCATAAGTGCAGCCTAGTCTGCAGAGGCCTGTAACACTTAAGCCCAATATGGGTGAGCAAGCTACCTACCATAACTGTATAGTGCTAATAGTTCTACATGTGATACCAAAACACACCTTCATTTCTATTATTTGATATGCCTGTGCTTTAAAACTATAAACCAGGGTCCACATCGCCATCCTCCAGTTTTCTGCACCAACTACACATCTGTATAACTTACTGTACCTCTACCTCATCTCATCTGCACCACACTAATGCTAATATTCAAGTAGCTAACTTCAATGCTTCTCTGTGGATCCAGTATCTATATATCTGAATCTGTCATTTTAGTTTTCTAAATATTTGCTAATTTCCCTGCTGCTTTGGGCTGCTGGTTGAAATTTCTTATTTAAGAGTTAATTGGTAAACAAGAATAGTAGAAATATAACCTTCACCTTAGCTGCTAAATGCAGGTTCACTACATCTGTATGGACCCTATCCTTTTAAAAGCTGGTTGTTAGTATGGCATAGACTATTTGTAAGCTTGTACAGTGGAGTACGGACAGGTATGATTTTTTTATATTTTTATTTACTGAGGAAGCCCTTGAAATTTCAATAAAGTATTGCATATTTTTCCAGTGAGTACTTGCAAATATATAAATATTCCAAAATTCAAATTATTCTGCAATCCAAATGATTTCTGATCTAAACTGCTTGGGATCGGAAAAGGTTTAGACTTCAGAATAGTTGGTATTTTAGAATATTTGTATAGTTGCATCTGTAAAATGGGTCATTTTGGAGAGGGGATGGGACCAAGTATAAACAACAATGTCTTATGTCATTAAGGCAACATTTACAAGTCATAACACTGCTTCTAATGCAACCTAAAGGTGGTTTTATATCATTTTTAATACTTTTATATTTATAGTTTCCCCAAATCAGAAAGGTAATATAAAACAAAAAAACAATGTGATGGTGCACAAAAAAGTATAAACCGGGCTTAACAAATGTATTCTAGCAGTAAAGGAGCCAACCAATATACATAGGAGCCAGATTTAGTTTTTTTAAATAAATGTGTGTTAATATATAGAAGTGTGTGTGTGTGTGTGTGTGTGTGTGTGTTAATATGTGTGTGTGTGTTAATGTGTGTGTGTTGTAATGTCTGTTTTAATGTGTGTTTGTATGTATGTATGTGTGTGAATATGTGTGTGTGTGTGTGAATGTGTGTGTTTGTGTTAAGGTGTGCGCCAATGTGTGTGTGATTTAATGTGTGTGTGTGTTAATATGTGTGTCTTAATATGTGTGTGTTAATGTGTGTGTGAGTGTGTGTGTTAATGTGATGTGTGTGTGAATGTGTGTGTGTGTGAATGTGTGTGTGTGTGTGTGTGTATGTGTGTGTGTGTATGTGTGTGTGAGAATGTGTTTTAATGTATTTGTGCATTAATGTGTGTGTGCGCGTATGCATCTGTATTAGTGTGAGTGTTAATGTATGTGTGTGTATATCTGTATTAGTGTGTGTATATATATACTGTATATATATGTGTGTGTATATATACTGTATATATATGTGTATATATATATATATATATATATATATATATATATATATCAGCAGAATAAGCATGGAGCAGTACAGTAGAGCAGGTTCCCAGGCAGACTGACACGGTGGGAACGTACAGCAGACTTCAGCGAGTCTGTACATGAATCTGTCCTCATGCACACCGAGTAAGGGCAAAGAATGCAACACTGGCTACTCAGGCACTGCAGAACATTTTTCACTAAAAAAAACATAGATGCCAATAAACATGGCAAAAATAAAGCATTTTTGTAAAACTGTTTTTGTTTTATTATTAATAAAAAATATTGCTAAGCATTTTTGAACAATTCAAAATGGCTGCCAAACCACATGACATAACTTCTCTTGAACAAATCTGAATGTTAGTCATATGATATTTAAAAACAGCTTATACAAACTAAAATAGCCGCCAAGCTATGCAATGTATGGCTTTAAAATTGCACATACTAATGCTCACTACAGACCTTTACAATTTGCAGAAGTTTCATGAAAATTTGCAAATGTTTAATTTCACGAACACGAATGGGCAGTGCAAATTATTTTTTTTTTATTATTTTTTTTTTTTTTATTATTTTTTTATTGAAGTCATAAACCAATACAGAGTATAGGGTATGTCTCAAAACATTCACAAGGTAATGTATACAAAGCATAATTAGGAGACAATGTATTCTAGTATCTAAAACATTTCCGTTAAATGTGGGCTATCACATAAAGAGACTTCAGTTTTGTTTTAGAGTATAACAAATGTAATATAAGCAAAAATGGTCCTCTCCTAGCTATATACAAAGATAAGTATGGTATCTATTCAGATAAGGGTTAGACTAGGGAGGAGGTAACTCTATAGTTATATGGGGAAGGGGAATGCAGCGGGCAAGAGCTGCTCAAAATATAATAGGGGGGGGGGTTGAGGGCGGAGCCAGTTAGTATGTCCTCACCAGGAGCAAATTTAGGTGGGACTAAAGTATTATTACTTAATATAAACAAAATCACACTCATCTAAATCCTTATACTCCTAAAGAGGGAGCCTGAAAACATACAATATATTATCAAGTGGAGGGGGGACATTAGAATAGTTGGAGTCTGGGGGACCTGGGGAACCTCTGGGTGAGCCCCTCTCCTAGGGGAGTGCCACCTATAGGCGATGCGGGAAAAAGGATAAGGGATATGACTCGCAGGCATTAAGTACCAGCGGGAAAGGGAGGAGAGAGGCTCAACCAAGACAACTATTATGTGCTAGTAATGTGAGCAAGAGCATAAATAAATTAGGGATGACAGTCATACAGTCACATAAAATGATAGCCAGTTACAAATAATATAAACATAACACAACATGTAGGCAAAAAAAGATCACATACACCAATATAAACAACAATAACTATTGAACACAATATAGAACAGGTTTTGAACTTGTTACCCATTTGCTGTTAATAATTTATGAATTAGTATATTGCTGGCAGTAGAAATAACTCCCCTTAAGATGTCCCAGCTAATTGAACCATATGTTAATAGTTTTAATATATGTACCAAGTGTACTAGGCAGTAAGAAAAATTATTGAGAGAGGGAAATCATTAGACATTTTCTGTATTAGTTAACTAGCTGGTATACTAGGTTAGGCATTAATAGCCAGTTAAACAGAAGAAGCTATTTTGTAAAACATCTAGGGGCGAATGAAAAGATGTGAGGGACTTACTGAAAGAGTGAGAGGATATATACTGCATGTTTTGAGCAAGATTGTAGTCACTAACAGTGAAGAAGAAATCATTTAGGGTGTGTTCAGATAATTTATATGACCATCATAAAGACATAAAATATGGTATGACTTGTAAGTAACAAGTACTAGATTACCCAGGTCAGGTTATAAGCAGCTAGAGATTTGTCCCTTAGGTAACTGCAATTCTAAGTAAAATAATATTGTTCCCCAGAATCAAAAATTGAAGAGGATTAAACATGGTGAAGGGGTTAACTTGTGTCATTAAACAATGTTAAGATAACAGCATAAACAAGAAAAATCATTAGAGTTATTAGCAGACAGTGAGTAGTATGAGCTTAAATCCTATTACCGGGTGCTAAACAGAATCTACCAGAGGTAACGGCTGCATATGTGAATACTATACGACATTTAAATCTAGTTCAGCAGCTAATAGCAGTCAACTGTAATGGTTCCATAGATATGTCTAATTACAGTGGAACATAATTAAAGTTAAACCGTCACACATCTATAGGATATACATGATAACATATATCAAAAATATCCCAATACACACATTGTAACAACAGTCCTTAGTGCATAGCTGGGATCCTTTAGGGCACCCTGTATTATAGAGCAGAGTAATGATAAAATATAACAGCTATCCTAGTTCACTTCTAGGAGTAAAACAACAAGACTATCTAACCATTTAAACCTTTCGAATGGGGTAAGGAAATCTCTCTGTACTGATCTCCTATGTGGCGATAAACAACCTGGAGACTATTTATTGCCGAGGAAGGACATCACGAAAATTACACAAAGTGAGGTTAAACGTTATGGTGCAGACACACTTAGATACTAAAGGATTAGCAATAAAACGTTAAATAAAATAATGATGAATAAAAAGGATTCTCGCAGGTATTTAGCAACAGTCCCAGGGGAGACCATATTATTGCTGTAAGTCCCATAACAAACCAGCAAGAGTTGGGCACCTGCGGTAGTGAAATAGTCAGTATAAAATTTACCCCACTCCAACTCGGAGTCCTTCTCCTACTCCACATCTCTGGGACTCAACTATAGGGGACGCGATAAGCTGTCTATCTCTTTGGCCCGACATGAATGTCCAGGTATGTTTAGAAAATGGTCCCCGCATGTTAAAATCAATTTCCTGCCACCAGGACCAGCCGTCATTCTGGGTAGGTGATCTGTGCTGTGCGGCGGGCTGTACCGTTACTTTTCCAACGGCTCTGGATCTCTGTAGAGCTTGCACAGTCTGTTTTCTCCTGTTCTGAGCTCTAGCTGTGCCATCACATACTGGAGACTTGGCGAGCCCAAGACCGCTGACTGCCGCATATGACTTGTCACTCGATCTGCAGGCATAACTGGCTGGATACCGGGTCACCTCTAGCTGGTTCACATAATGCTGCTTAGATTCCGTGTGTACGTCTGAGATCTGCGTAGCACTGCATCGACCGCCATTACTTTGCCGTACTGATTTCGCAGGGCTGGGATTTCTAGTTGTAGCGACGCTGGTTCCCTCTGTTTCCCAATTTGAAATCACTCTCCGAAGTAACTCTTTGGGGTCATGGTGGTTGATAGTCTCCTCTATTTCCACCGGTAGCGGCTCAGACAGTTGCGAGCCCATAGCATCTCTTAATTTTTTAATGAGTGCCTGCTTGTGATCGTCCAGCAAAAGCTCCAGTTGGTGAAATGCCGAAGCGATTTGTCTCTCCATATTGTGGCTGCCAAGGCTATTATAGAGCAGAAAGTATATCTTTGAGCAAGAGGGAGGCATCTAAGATGGCTCAAAGATGGCGGCTCCGGGCTCACACCCGGTCACGATCTCAGTAGACACAAATGACTTTATCTTTGTTGGATCGCCAAGTATTGTCCCCTAATAAGAGTCCTCTGGCTTTATGCCATGTTAATGGTCGAATATAGAAGTATACATAGTCCCAACATGCTAAAATTATGAAAGTTTTGTGCTCAAACATCAGGAGCTCTGGTATGGCACGTCTTTCTGTGTCGGCTGCTGGCTCCGCCCCCCGGGCAGTGCAAATTTTAACTGCAATATTGCCTTTAGGGGTCATGACTATGTGTAATCATGTGTCTTCTACACTGTAATATAGTTAAATAGTGTAAACATAATGCATAAAGTGCAAATGTATGCAATTAAACAACGATAAAAAGGCGAATGACTCATAGCAGCCATGTTGATTATGGAAAATTTGCAGTTTGAACAATCTTGTTAGATAACCTTGCAAAGGGCACATGTGCAAAAACATAATTTATGTAAGAACTTACCTGATAAATTCATTTCTTTCATATTAGCAAGAGTCCATGAGCTAGTGACGTATGGGATATACATTCCTACCAGGAGGGGCAAAGTTTCCCAAACCTCAAAATGCCTATAAATACACCCCTCACCACACCCACAATTCAGTTTAACGAATAGCCAAGAAGTGGGGTGATAAAAAAGTGCGAAAGCATATAAAATAAGGAATTGGAATAATTGTGCTTTATACAAAATCATAACCACCACAAAAAAAGGGCGGGCCTCATGGACTCTTGCTAATATGAAAGAAATGAATTTATCAGGTAAGTTCTTACATAAATTATGTTTTCTTTCATGTAATTAGCAAGAGTCCATGAGCTAGTGACGTATGGGATAATGACTACCCAAGATGTGGATCTTTCCACACAAGAGTCACTAGAGAGGGAGGGATAAAATAAAGACAGCCAATTCCTGCTGAAAATAATCCACACCCAAAATAAAGTTTAATGAAAAACATAAGCAGAAGATTCAAACTGAAACCGCTGCCTGAAGTACTTTTCTACCAAAAACTGCTTCAGAAGAAGAAAATACATCAAAATGGTAGAATTTAGTAAAAGTATGCAAAGAGGACCAAGTTGCTGCTTTGCAGATCTGGTCAACCGAAGCTTCATTCCTAAACGCCCAGGAAGAAGAAACTGACCTAGTAGAATGAGCTGTAATTCTCTGAGGCGGAGTTTTACCCGACTCAACATAGGCAAGATGAATTAAAGATTTCAACCAAGATGCCAAAGAAATGGCAGAAGCTTTCTGGCCTTTTCTAGAACCGGAAAAGATAACAAATAGACTAGAAGTCTTACGGAAAGATTTCGTAGCTTCAACATAATATTTCAAAGCTCTAACAACATCCAAAGAATGCAACGATTTCTCCTTAGAATTCTTAGGATTAGGACATAATGAAGGAACCACAATTTCTCTACTAATGTTGTTGGAATTCACAACTTTAGGTAAAAATTCAAAAGAAGTTCGCAACACCGCCTTATCCTGATGAAAAATCAGAAAAGGAGACTCACAAGAAAGAGCAGATAATTCAGAAACTCTTCTGGCAGAAGAGATGGCCAAAAGGAACAAAACTTTCCAAGAAAGTAATTTAATGTCCAATGAATGCATAGGTTCAAACGGAGGAGCTTGAAGAGCTCCCAGAACCAAATTCAAACTCCAAGGAGGAGAAATCGACTTAATGACAGGTTTTATACGAACCAAAGCTTGTACAAAACAATGAATATCAGGAAGAATAGCAATCTTTCTGTGAAAAAGAACAGAAAGAGCAGAGATTTGTCCTTTCAAAGAACTTGCGGACAAACCCTTATCTAAACCATCCTGAAGAAACTGTAAAATTCTAGGTATTCTAAAAGAATGCCAGGAAAAATGATGAGAAAGACACCAAGAAATATAAGTCTTCCAGACTCTATAATATATCTCTCGAGATACAGATTTACGAGCCTGTAACATAGTATTAATCACAGAGTCAGAGAAACCTCTTTGACCAAGAATCAAGCGTTCAATTTCCATACCTTTAAATTTAAGGATTTCAGATCCTGATGGAAAAAAGGACCTTGTGACAGAAGGTCTGGTCTTAACGGAAGAGTCCACGGTTGGCAAGAGGCCATCCGGACAAGATCCGCATACCAAAACCTGTGAGGCCATGCCGGAGCTACCAGCAGAACAAACGAGCATTCCTTCAGAATCTTGGAGATTACTCTTGGAAGAAGAACTAGAGGCGGAAAGATATAGGCAGGATGATACTTCCAAGGAAGTGATAATGCATCCACTGCCTCCGCCTGAGGATCCCGGGATCTGGACAGATACCTGGGAAGTTTCTTGTTTAGATGGGACGCCATCAGATCTATTTCTGGAAGTTCCCACATTTGAACAATCTGAAGAAATACCTCTGGGTGAAGAGACCATTCGCCCGGATGCAACGTTTGGCGACTGAGATAATCCGCTTCCCAATTGTCTATACCTGGGATATGAACCGCAGAGATTAGACAGGAGCTGGATTCCGCCCAAACCAAAATTCGAGATACTTCTTTCATAGCCAGAGGACTGTGAGTCCCTCCTTGATGATTGATGTATGCCACAGTTGTGACATTGTCTGTCTGAAAACAAATGAACGATTCTCTCTTCAGAAGAGGCCAAAACTGAAGAGCTCTGAAAATTGCACGGAGTTCCAAAATATTGATCGGCAATCTCACCTCCTGAGATTCCCAAACTCCTTGTGCCGTCAGAGATCCCCACACAGCTCCCCAACCCGTGAGACTTGCATCTGTTGAAATTACAGTCCAGGTCGGAAGCACAAAAGAAGCCCCCTGAATTAAACGATGGTGATCTGTCCACCATGTTAGAGAGTGTCGAACAATCGGTTTTAAAGATATTGTTTGAGATATCTTCGTGTAATCCTTGCACCATTGCTTCAGCATACAGAGCTGAAGAGGTCGCATGTGAAAACGAGCAAAGGGGATCGCGTCCGATGCAGCAGTCATAAGACCTAGAATTTCCATGCATAAGGCTACCGAAGGGAATGATTGTGACTGAAGGTTTCGACAAGCTGCAATCAATTTTAGACGTCTCTTGTCTGTTAAAGACAGAGTCATGGACACTGAATCCATCTGGAAACCCAGAAAGGTTACCCTTGTCTGAGGAATCAAAGAACTTTTTGGTAAATTGATCCTCCAACCATGATCTTGAAGAAACAACACAAGTCGATTCGTATGAGATTCTGCTAAATGAAAAGACTGAGCAAGTACCAAGATATCGTCCAAATAAGGAAATACAACAATACCCTGTTCTCTGATTACAGACAGAAGGGCACCGAGAACCTTTGTAAAAATTCTTGGAGCTGTAGCTAGGCCAAACGGCAGAGCCACAAACTGGTAATGCTTGTCCAGAAAAGAGAATCTCAGGAACTGATAATGATCTGGATGAATCGGAATATGCAGATATGCATCCTGTAAATCTATTGTGGACATATAATTCCCTTGCTGAACAAAAGGCAAGATAGTCCTTACAGTTACCATTTTGAACGTTGGTATCCTTACATAACGATTCAATATTTTTAGATCCAGAACTGGTCTGAAGGAATTCTCCTTCTTTGGTACAATGAAGAGATTTGAATAAAACCCCATCCCCTGTTCCGGAACTGGAACTGGCATAATTACTCCAGTCAACTCTAGATCTGAAACACATTTCAGAAATGCTTGAGCTTTTACTGGATTTACTGGGACACGGGAAAGAAAAAATCTCTTTGCAGGAGGTCTCATCTTGAAACCAATTCTGTACCCTTCTGAAACAATTTTCTGAATCCAAAGATTGTGAACAGAATTGATCCAAATTTCCTTGAAAAAACGTAACCTGCCCCCTACCAGCTGAGCTGGAATGAGGGCCGCACCTTCATGTGGACTTAGAACCAGGCTTTGCCTTTCTAGCTGGCTTGGATTTATTCCAGACTGGAGATGGTTTCCAAACTGAAACTGCTCCTGAGGATGAAGGATCAGGCTTTTGTTCTTTGTTGAAACGAAAGGAACGAAAACGATTATTAGCCCTGCCTTTACCTTTAGATTTTTTATCCTGTGGTAAAAAAGTTCCTTTCCCACCAGTAACAGTTGAAATGATGGAATCCAACTGAGAACCAAATAATTTGTTACCCTGGAAAGAAATAGAAAGTAAAGTTGATTTAGAAGCCATATCAGCATTCCAAGTTTTAAGCCATAAAGCTCTTCTAGCTAAAATAGCTAGAGACATAAACCTGACATCAACTCTGATAATATCAAAAATGGCATCACAGATAAAATTATTAGCATGCTGAAGAAGAATAATAATGTCATGAGAATCACGATGTGTTACTTGTTGCGCTAAAGTTTCCAACCAAAAAGTTGAAGCTGCAGCAACATCAGCCAAAGATATAGCAGGTCTAAGAAGATTACCTGAACACAGATAAGCTTTTCTTAGAAAGGACTCAATTTTCCTATCTAGAGGATCCTTAAACGAAGTACCATCTGACGTAGGAATAGTAGTACGTTTAGCAAGGGTAGAAATAGCCCCATCAACTTTAGGGATTTTGTCCCAAAATTCTAATCTGTCAGACGGCACAGGATATAAATGCTTAAAACGTTTAGAAGGAGTAAATGAATTACCCAATTTATCCCATTCTTTGGAAATTACTGCAGAAATAGCATTAGGAACAGGAAAAAACTTCTGGAATAACCACAGGAGCTTTAAATACCTTATCCAAACGTTTAGAATTAGTATCAAGAGGACCAGAATCCTCTATTTCTAAAGCAATTAGAACTTCTTTAAGTAAAGAACGAATAAATTCCATTTTAAATAAATATGAAGATTTATTAGCATCAACCTCAGAGACAGAATCCTCTGAACCAGAGGAGTCATCAGAATCAGAATGATGATGTTCATTTAAAAATTCATCTGTAGGGAGAGAAGTTTTAAAGGATTTTTTACGTTTACTAGAAGGAGAAATAACAGACATAGCCTTCTTTATGGATTCAGAAACAAAATCTCTTATATTATCAGGGACATTCTGCACCTTAGATGTTGAAGGAACTGCAACAGGCAATGGTACTTTACTAAAGGAAATATTATCAGCTTTAACAAGTTTGTCATGACAATCAATACAAACAACAGCTGGAGAAATAGCTACCAAAAGTTTACAGCAGATACACTTAGCTTTGGTAGATTCAGCACTTGACAGCGATTTTCCTGTAGTATCTTCTGACTCAGATGCAACGTGAGACATCTTGCAATATGTAAGAGAAAAAACAACATATATATAAAGCAAAATTGATCAAATTCCTTAAATGACAGTTTCAGGAATGGGAAAAAATGCCAAAGAACAAGCTTCTAGCAACCAGAAGCAATAAAAAATGAGACTTAAATAATGTGGAGACAAAAGCGACGCCCATATTTTTTCGCGCCAAATAAGACGCCCACATTATTTGGCGCCTAAATACTTTTGGCGCCAAAAATGACGCCACATCCGGAACGCCGACATTTTTGGCGCGAAATTACGTCAAAAAATGACGCAACTTCCGGCGACACGTATGACGCCGGAAACGGAAATAGAATTTTTGCGCCAAAAAAGTCCGCGCCAAGAATGACGCAATAAAATGAAGCATTTTCAGCCCCCGCGAGCCTAACAGCCCACAGGGAAGAGTCAAATTTTTGAAGGTAAGAAAAAAATGGATAAATCAAAATGCATTATCCCAAATATGAAACTGACTGTCTGAAAATAAGGAAAGTTGAACATTCTGAGTCAAGGCAAATAAATGTTTGAATACATATATTTAGAACTTTATAAACAAAGTGCCCAACCATAGCTTGGAGTGTCACAGAAAATAAGACTTACTTACCCCAGGACACTCATCTACATATAGCAGATAGCCAAACCAGTACTGAAACGAGAATCAGCAGAGGTAATGGTATATATAAGAGTATATCGTCGATCTAAAAAGGGAGGTAAGAGATGAATCTCTACGACCGATAACAGAGAACCTATGAAATAGACCCCGTAGAAGGAGATCACTGCATTCAAATAGGCAATACTCTCCTCACATCCCTCTGACATTCACTGCACGCTGAGAGGAAAACCGGGCTCCAACTTGCTGCGGAGCGCATATCAACGTAGAATCTAGCACAAACTTACTTCACCACCTCCATCGGAGGCAAAGTTTGTAAAACTGAATTGTGGGTGTGGTGAGGGGTGTATTTATAGGCATTTTGAGGTTTGGGAAACTTTGCCCCTCCTGGTAGGAATGTATATCCCATACGTCACTAGCTCATGGACTCTTGCTAATTACATCA